>NC_068293.1:31736750-31969843 GCF_025860055.1 Xyrauchen texanus | reverse complement strand
GATTATCTCAAAACCTGACATGAAAATGTTCGGGACCTGATTAACCCCAAATTAATAATTATAATAAAAAGTTTGTAAAATAATAATTTGTTTAAAGACAACAAAGCCTACATTTAGCACCATCAATATTATGTTTTTTGCATTGTAGCATTAAATGCTGTACTGCACTAATGTCAGTAATTGAAATGTCTATCAATAAGTTCTGCAACATTTATGCAAAATTTAGATAAATGATATTGAAAAATAATGAAACTTTGAATGAAAAATAAAGCCTAAAAATAATCATTATAGGGAACATTCTGTATCATTTATTTTTAGGTTGTCCCACAAAAACCTCCCTGCAAAGTTCTGAGAACATTACATTATGGTTATAAAAAATAAAACCTAATAAAATATTTTTTAGACTATCCCAAGCCTCACTGTAACATTCTGGGAAGGTTTGTTAATGGTAAAAAAAGAAGAAATAAATTATTATATAAGTAATTATTAGGTTGTGTCACAAAAACTCCATGCTACGTTCTGGGAAAGTTATTTAAAAAAATAATCAAACGTTCTGTGTTGGCTGGAATGATGAATACATTTTTTTTCACCCATCTTTTTTGTTTATGGGGAAGGTAAAATTTGTTTAACTGTCATGGAAATAATGTCACTATAAAAATGGCCTTAAAAGCGTATAGGCTTCAGTTAAAAACATTTTGGAGTAAAATAGTGCCAGCAGCATTTTCGTGAAAATCACCCAGTGCTGTTTAACAATCCATCAGTTGGTTCAGAGTTACCGGTAGTGATTCTGCACCCTCTACCTTATTTCTAATGAAGACATGCTTTTGTACAGAGATACGAAGGGGCAGAGTAAACTAGGGAATGATGAACACAATTTAAATTACCAAATAACCATTGAGCGATTCCATTAACGAAATGAACTTTGTAGCAGTTGCTCTCGTTGCATAAACAAAATAGTACGACAGGCAAGGGGCAGGATAAACTAAGAAATTGTGCGTAGTGTTCAAGCCTCGCGGTTTTTGCTTCTGAAACTCCCGCGAGAGTTGGCGGATTCCGGACAGCGAAGAGGGGAAAATGGAGATATGAGGTCTGAAAAGGAGCCGAGGACAGGAAGCAGGGAGAGAGGCAGTGTTGAGATCCAGTTTGGGGAGTGTCAGAGGGAGCAGGACAACGTTGCAGTGAACCCGAAGCACAAAGAGGAGAAAAAGGAGATCTTCACCAAGGTAAGTGACGCAGTTCATCAAGGTGAGTTTGATGATGGAGGAATGCCTGTATTGATGGAGGGGACGGGATTCAGCACCATAGACAGCGACAACATTAGCTGGATAGCAAATCCAAACCAATATCCCAGAGGTAGGCTATGCATCTCATCAAACCAAAATGAATAAGTACATTTACACTATTGCACATTTGCTTGACTTTAATAGCCCATGTGATGAATGTATATGCATATACTGTAAGAGCAGGGACCATGGTGCAACAGAGATACAAACGTGTAATTTATGTACTACCTTACTGTATACTTGAATAGGCTACTGTATGCAATGAAGTCAATGCATGACCTAGATGTCATTAAAATATTCCCTTTTTAACTAGGTTGTCATACGCCGCCTGCCACCCAGTCTATCAAAAGACCAGCTTGAGGAGCAACTGAGTCCTCTTCCATCTTTTGACTATTTCGAGTTCTTCCCCGCTGATCAGAGGTAAATTCAGTCTGTGTATGTATAAATAGCATGATAATATGCACTGTCAGCACCTGATACATGTGTATATATTTATTTTTCTCAGCTTATACCCACATCTCTTCTCAAGAGCATACATCAACTTCATAAATCAAGAGGATATAATTATTTTCAGGGATCGTTTTGATGGCTATGTGTTCATTGACTGTAAAGGTGACTCATTCTTTTTACTCATTAGATGCATCTTTTTAGAACATCCCAATGCAACTATAATATATTATGATTCACTACATTAGTAATATATATACATGTATATTATTTCCTTTTAAAATAATGTTTATATAATTGAGGCCAGTTGTGGCTCAGCGGTTAAGGCTCTGGTTTACTGACCGAAAGTTTGGGGGTTCAAGCCACAGCACCGCCAAGATACCACTGTTGGGCCCTTGAGCAAGGACCTTGACCCTGTCTGCTCCAGGGGTGCTGGGATATGTGTAAACAACTGCATTTTATTGGCTTTGTACCTGTACTCTGCACAGTGACAATAAAGTTGAATCTTAATCTTAATATAGTATATACCAATCCTATATGGTATATCTTTTATATATATATATATATATATATTGTTGATTGTTTTTAAAATTAAGGTCAAGAATATCCAGCTGTGGTAGAATTTGCCCCATTTCAGAAAGTCTCCAAGAAAAAGTTAAAGAAGAAAGATGCTAAAGCAGGAACCATTGATGAAGGTATTTACAAAATAATAATAATAATAATAATACTAATAATAATTATTATTATAAGACGCTAATTTAAGAATTTTCAGAGCAAAGATAATAAATACAATTTAAATGATATTGTTGCTATGTAAAATCCTTTCTCAGATCCGGAATACAGAAGATTTCTTGAAAACTACTCTTGTGATGAGGAGAAATCAATGGCCAACCCAGAAACACTATTGGGAGAGATTGAAGCTAAAACACGAGAACTCATAGGTATGGTTTTGGAAGTTGTTCTCTTTGCATTTGTGTACATGTCGACAAACATATGTCTGAGGGAAGTATTATGTAGCTGGTCTTTAAAATTTGATTACATGCAATATTTTCCCTCTATGTGACTTCATTGCAGCCAAAAGGACGACTCCCTTACTGGAATACATTAAAAGCAAGAAGTTAGAGAAACAGGTAAGGGCATGGAGTGGAACATGTATGTGCTTTGTGAAAGGAACCGCAGTTGATCTGAACTAAATATCTGTTGCATCATTGACATAGCTACACATGGCAAAGTTAACCAATCATAGGTTATGAAAAATTAAAACAGGTTTACTGTGTGGTCTAAGAGTGACTGTTTAGAAATTGTGTGAAGGAAAAAAAAAAAAAAATGAGAACAGGAGCCAGAACAGGAGTTTTTGGCTAGAATTCTAAGAGGATGAAAGTAGTGAGAGCTGCCCAAAAGTTTAGAATTAAAATTTAATTATTAAAGATGCAATATTGTTATTTGTCACTATGGTTACAGGCTTGATAGTTTGAGAATGCCATTAATTTCAGCTACCTGTTCATACTGACATTATTCAATCCTCTTCTGTCGACAATCCTAGCCTACATGTAATGCATTATGGTTTTGTAGATACATCAATATATAGTATTACCTTTAATACATGGAGTTTTTAATCAAAGAGAATAAGAGAAGAAAAGAGAGAGGAAAGGCGAAGGAGAGAACTGGAAAAGAAGAGACAGAGGGAGGAGGAGAAAAGGAAGCGCAGAGAGGAGGAGAGACGAAAACGAAAGGATACCGAGAAGCAGAAGAAGCTTTCGGAAAAAGAGATTAAGATCAAGGTAAAGATCAGATTTTGAATCTGGCTATTGCTCATCTGTAATAGTCAGTACTGTACCTAAAACCAAAGTTATTAAATCAGATCAACATTTTGACTCAAATGCTCCTTTAGCTTTTGAAGAAGTGTGAACGAGATGATGACATGGACTCAGACAGACTGAAAGATAAAGGAGACAGCGGAGAGGCGGAAAAGAACAAATGGGAAAAAACGGCAGGAAACAATAAGTCAAAAGATACCAAAGACAAGTAAATGCTACATGAAACTTGATCAGTGTGTTATTCCATTACTTACACTGTCTTAAACAGGCACAACGTGAAATGATTTCAGTGACAATTAATGTGTCTGTCCACACTGAAAGCAAAAATGCCACACGAAGTGGCACAATAACAGCCAATCTGTTTAATGTTTAGTATAAAACTCTGCAGAGCTGAATTTAAAGGAATATTTCACACAAAAATTACAATAAAGACAGCATTAATGCAATCCAGTAGTTAAATCCATGTCTTCAGAAGGGATGTAATAGGAATAGGGAGAAACATATCAATAATTAAGTCAAGTTTTACTATAAATCCCTACTTTCACTTTCACTTACACATTCCTATTTTATTTTTTGGCGATTTGCATTCTTCGTGCATATTGCAACCTAGTGATCAGGGCTGGTCAAAGGTCATAAAAGGATGTAAATAATAATATGTTTCTCACCCACACCTATCATGTTGCTTCTGAAGACATGGTTTTAAACCATGGAGTCTTATGGATTGCTTTTATGCTGTCTTTATGTGCTTTTTGAGCTTAAAAGTTCCCATTTGCCCACCATTTGCTTGCATTGTATGACACTACAGAGCTGAAATATTTTTCTAAAAATCTTCATTTGTGTTCAGCAGAAGAAAGAAAGTCATGCACGTCTAAGATGGCATTAGGGTGAGTAAATTATAAGAAAATTACCATTTTTGGGTGAACTGTTCCAACTCTGCATAAATAGAAACCAAGTGCTCAACAAAATGTCACTTGTCTGGTTTAGACATTGTGTTACCTTGAAACATGTACTATATGGCCAAAAGAATATGAACACCCCTGCTGAAATTATTCTGTTTCAACATTAAAATGCCTCTGTGCACAAAGCGTTGTCCATAAAGAAATATTTTATTATTAATATAATCAAATATTAATAATCAAATTGATTATTATCTGGAGTGTCCACATCATTTGGCCATATAATTAACATTTGGCCATAAATATTGATGGTAGGGTTGATCAAGCATATCACATGTTGAGGTAGTTGTAGAATTCATCAAGTGACCTCTCAATAGTAGGGGTCAAATCGAGAGTGACAAGGAGCAGCGAGAGAGTCATGGCCGTCGCCAGAGAGACAAAGAGCATCGCAGCAGAGATGAGGAGCGTAAACGCCAGAGGCATCATTACGAGTTTGATAAGTTCATGCGACGCAAGGACGAAACCAAATGGGGCAAAGGCTACTGCCAGGACAGGGCCAAGAAAGAGCAAAACCATGGGTACTCCTACTGTCCAGACGCTGGGGACAAACTGGGCAAAGAGGACAGAGAGGACATGGCGAGCAGGAAAGAACGGATTCGTAATAAGGTAAATAAAAGCTAATAGAGTAGCAATATCTCAGCTGCAGCCCATTTACAGCAGGCAATAGCATTCCAGAATATTCATATATGGTCCCCTGGTTCAATAACACTATTAAAAAAAAAAAAAATATATATATATATATATATATATATATATATATATATATATATATATATATATATATATATATATATATATATATATATATATATATATATATATATATATATATACATATATGTATACATAGCCACAACATTAAAACCACCTGCCTAATATTGTGTAGGTCCCCCTCGTGCCGCCAAAACAGCGCCAACCCGCGTCTCTTTTATAGCATTCTGAGATGATATTCTTCTCACCACAATTGTACATAGCGGTTATTTGAGTTACCATAGACTTCGTCAGTTCGAACTAGTCTGGCCATTCTCTGTTGAACAAGGCATTTTTGTCCACAGAACTGCCGCTCACTGGATGTTTTTTGTTTTTGGCACCATTCTGAGACTGTTGTGTGTGAAAATTACAGGAGATCAGCAGTTCCAGAAATACTCAAGCCAGTCCGTCTGACACCAACAATCATCCATGTGATTATCTAATCAGCAAATAGTGTGGCAGTAGTGTAATGTATAAAATTGTGCAGATACGGGTCATGATATTGAGTTAATGTGTTCACATCAACCATCATAATGGGGAAAAATGTGATCTCAGTGATTTGGACTGTGGCATGATTGTTGGTGCCAGATGGGCTGGTTTGAGTATTTCTGTTACTGCTGATCTCCTGGGATTTTCACGCACAACAGTTACTGGAATTTATTCAGAATGGTGCCAAAAACAAAAAACATCCAGTGAGCGGCAGCTCTGTGTATGTAAATGCATTGTTGATGAGATAGGTCAACAGAAAATGGCCAGACTGGGTTGAACTGACAGTCTACGGTAACTCTGATAACTGCTCTGTACTATTGTGGTGAGAAGAAAATCATCTCAGAATGCTGTTCTGAGATGTGGATTGGTGCAGTTTTGGCAGCACGAGGGGGACCTACATAATATTAGGGAGGTTGTTTTAATGTTGTGGCTGATCCGTATGTATATGTATATATATATATATGTATATATATATATGTATGTATATGTAAACAGTAGGTCCACAATGTAAGTTGGAAATAGTTTTTCCTAACATTAATTTCTACACAGATTGATTTAGTTAACTTATATTTTACACATTCAAATTGATTGTAAATTAAGACAGAATTTACATTTTTCATTGAACAATCCCTTTAAGTTGTGACAAACACATTTTTGTTAAAACTGTGTTGTTTTAGCTCATTTTAATTAAGTTTTGTTGAGTAAGCAGCAAAAATAACTTTTTTCAGTGTACCTCTCAGGTTTTAAAATATTATTCAATCTGGTTACTGTCATCAATGAGATTGTCCCGTCTATGTAGCAAATGAATCCACTTTCAATGGCTAATGCATTCAATATTTACACACCTCTGTTTACTTGATTCATACATCATTAATGTCTGTGGGAAATTCAGTACAAATCTGCCTCCCTCCAGAGGCTTTTAAAGCAGCGTACACTTAATCACCACTGATGTGTTGAGGCAGATAGCTATAATTTAGCTGTTGGCAATATTGGGCTTATCATTGATGAAAGACAACGTGTCTCTCAGTCTGTGTTAGTGCATCAGGAGAAAAGGACTTCCCAGTCTGAGGGGCCAGACCAGATAGGAGGGGCTCTGCCAGCAAAGGTACAGCTAGTTTTTGAGCCTTTATACCCACGGGAGGGGATGCTACACATGCTGTGTACTGAGAGGCCCTACACTTTACCGTGTCAGCCAAATGTTGGTTAGGCTGTAATGGCACAAATGGGGAGGGGTTCCCTATTAAATAAGCTTATATAACTAAACACTATGGCTCTGTTCCAAAACCTACCAATTGACCACATGGGCATTATTTTAAGGCATCATAGGCACACTCTTGAAACAAAGGCTATTCCAAAAGGATACTTTCTTTTGGCCACATTCTAAAGGCAGCATCAGATTTAACCTTTAAAGAGAATTCAATTTCATAATGCACAACAAGGTCAGTAGCTGTGTCCCAAATGCTGCTAGGTGCTGTCTTCATCGAAGTTTCGGTAGTTCCCATATTCATTATTACTTGCAGTTGTTTTGTCAGGCCAGCATAACAGCCAGGTAACCCTGCCCCTTCTGCTACATAGGGCAAGCTGCAAGCGCTGAGTGCATAAAGTGTCCAACATTCTACACTCTGTTATTTCGGTTGTGAAAGTACATCAAACAGATTCTCATAATACTCTTCTTATCATTGTAATTTCAGTGTGAACACACTACTCACACTACAAAATGGTGTAGAGTAGGGCAGAGGTATGCGATTTGAAATGTGCCTGTAGAGCACAGCAATCTGGTTCCAGATGTAAATATCCCATAAATTTTTCCATAGGGAAATTTAATATTAACGATAACTTATAAACTTTTAAAGACAGACATGCCATGAGCACCAAGGTTTTTAATCTATGCTATAGTATATGCACTATGCTCTGCTTTGTTTCAGCTTAATTTGTAAAACATTGGGTTTAATAGTGGAATTCCTGGTAAAGAACTACACTACCTATGATTCTGACATGAAACGGTCAACCAATCAGAGAATCACTCTGTGTCGCACTGTGAATGACTCAATCAAGTCTGTCTCCACTTCATAGGATTGCATTCACATTCTTAACAGTACTCCCATAGTGATGTCATCTAGTGTGTTTTTTTTTCCGGACATTGTTGAAACATGAAATGATTCAGTAGCGGCAAAAACAACAACACTGACAGAGGAAGCTGGGATTGGAGTTACACTTTTGTTAGGGCTGTTTTACACAAGCTTTGGCTGCATCCGAAAACGTTGGCAGTTGTCTAATCAGTTAATGGTTTAAACGACAGCATTTTTGGAATGGAACTCTAAAAAAAATTGTCTCTGAACAGTTTAAAAAGCACCTTATTTCATCCTACCTCCTTAGGTGGAAGGTTGCATTTTTCCATTGTCAGATGCAGTCTGTGTCTTCAATTTACAGTTTAAACTGGGAGAGTTGTACCTGCGGAGCTCCGTGCTGCTCCAGCATGTGCTGAACTTTTTGGACAATATGTTGAAAATGCTCTATAGATCTATTTATCAACACAATATTTTACAATAAAGGCTTTTATGACTCAACATAAATTACTATACAGAAATACTCATCAATGACTTAAAAAAACATCTTGATACAAGTCATCCACGCAGTGACAGGCATGGAATACTTCATCATGTAAACTAGATTTAAAGATTGTTTAGTGCACAATAAAGTTCAATTACCCACTCTTGAGAAACATCTGATTATTTATATCTGTCATCCCAGGAAAAAAAATCTAGTATGTAGTAATTATATTTTCTGAATAGTCACACAGTACAGATGCGATGAAAACTCAAAGCCTGTCCCGATGTACTGGATGTGAAACGGGTGATCCTCTTTGTAAACTTTGTTGGTTTTATTTGAATTCTGTTCAGGGAATTAAAAAATTAGCACAAATCTCTGAAAAGCAGGCTAGCATCTAGTTGTTTACAGATGATGCTGTGGACTCCTCTCCTTTCTCAGTTTCATTTGTGTGTCATACGTGTTGAGCTAAAAAATCTCCATAAAATGGCTCAGAAGAACTATAGTTCCTCAGGTGCAAAAGCGACAAAAAGTATTGGTCTCAGGGAAAAGTACCTAAAACGGGCTTTAGTCTGCCAGTGGGAAAGGACCTATGGTCTTTTCGTCCAATTTTCAAATATTTTTTGCTTCAAGTCAAAGTTTGTAGTGTTGTTATTTGCTTTGAACCTGATTGGTTTGGCCCATGGCTTAGAATTCTTTGATGAAGGATTTTAAGAAATCCCTATGGAAAAACTTCCGGAACCATGACGGCTGAAAAAGTGTGCTGGAACTGTTGCGTTCTATGATGAACAATCCATCCAAGATGGCAGATGAAGTGATTGTTGTTAATTATAAATATAATAAATTCAATACTGAAAAGTAGTGATAATAATAAGTTCAATCTAATTAAAAATAGACTTGAAAATTTTGCCCAATGCAGGCAGTAGAAAGCAAGGCAGTGCAATAGGTTTTTTGGAACAGAGCCTACATTTATCTACAAGACTTAGGTTCTTGTGCGCATTGGAATTCTAAAGTGTTGAGTAAGTAGTCATTAAGACACAAAGTCACTTACAGTACACTTATGACAGAGACAATCCTGTTTGAACAACTTGGCATAAAGAGACTTGCTCAAGGGCACAGTGTTGAAAGCAACCTTCCAGTTACCAGCCATGAGCTTTAGCCATTATGCCACATCACCACCACCATAAATAGTACTATGTTAAATAAATAAAAAGACATAACAGACAAAATAGAAAGTTTATGGTATGGACTAAATGCATTTTGAGGGGCTGTCAATAACCAGCGGTCTGCCTTGTGAAGGAAATAGATTATATGGAGAAATAGCTAAAACTTATTTACTAAAAAAAAGTCATTGGAAGAGAAGTGTTGTTAATGTTTGTGATATGAAATATGAGTGTATTGCTTTTCTCTCTTGTGTCTTACTCATTTCATGACACAGGACCGACCAGCGATGCAGCTGTACCAACCTGGCTCCCGAAACCGCAAGCGCATGGGCTCCAGCAACAAAACCTTTGAATTTCCACCCATCTCACCTGAGCATGGAGGAGAGCACTGCTATAAGACAATCATTGGAACAGGCTCAGAGAAAAGTGCAGACGAGTGAAAAGAAGACCATAGCAGGAAGATGTCAACTTAATAGAAACCTAAATGTAGAAACAAGAGTACCACATGCCAGTTCAACAGGAAGAACACTCAATTTTAACCTTGTTTTCAGTTGTCTCTGTGTTTGATAAGTGAGTATATATCATACAATCACCCTCTTAATCTTTTAAACACAGAGTTATAAGTATCTACAGGTCATAATTATCATGTCATAAATATAAAATGATCAAGAATAACTGATTTGTACTTACACCATAATTTCATTGAGAAAAAAATACCTCTTTTATTTACTTAGATCAAGATTTGTATTCCTTTTGTAGAGCAAGAAATAGATTCCTTTAGTCAAGAGAATTTAGAAAGAGTATATTGATTGTAATGTAAAGAAAATCTGTATGTGTTGTGAAACTGAATTTTAAGTATATGCAATGTATCTAGGTTGACTGTTTTATCTCGATAAAAGGTAAAGGAAGTGTGTGGGGGGAGTTGTAGAGACTTATTTTTCTTTAAGAATAAATAATAAGCGCAAGAGTGCTACATGGCATTAGCATAAGCATATAGTTCATAATTTCATATTTTCACACTGTAATGCCTTTGAATAATGCCTCTATTGTCCCTGATGTATCATTATCTGGCTGTTGGTGTAATACGCTTATTCTAGGTTTCAAATAGCTAACTTCAGTGTATTGTTTCACCTGCGAGCCAAGAAGAACAATATCGTTTGTTAAAAACGTCTGTTAGATCACATGTTGTTTGGTGATAATTCTAAACAGTGCGCATGTTTTAAAAAACTAATGCTGTCATTCAGGGGTGGGAGACTAATGGGCTCACATGCCTTATCTTAGGTTTTCACTTAAAGATCCCATCAAATATTACATTTTTTAATGATTGTTTAGTAAAAACCAACAGTAGAGTAAATTCTGATGAAAATTTTAAAGCAGTGATATTGTATTTGATGGATTTACTATTTGTGTATAATAAAGATATACAGCAATATAAAGTAATATTTGTGGATTAACTTAATTAACAACTAAAAAATATATTTGATTCATTATTTTTTCCTAACTTATATTTTGATTACTGGAATTTAGAAATATTAATAGAGGTGGCCTGTGTATATCTATTTTGAAAATATTAAATGAATAAAAACAAAGTGTAATACAATATAAGATGATAATGTGCAATATGTCATTACATACAGACATATTTTGGAAGATAGTGTTCAAGATTTTACCATAATCGTGGCTTCTCTTGAACAGCTAAATTTCTGTTGAAATAATAATACTTTCAGAACTGTTATGTATTTTAAATGTTATGGCTGCGTTCCCATTTGATTTAGCTTGCAAAACAACTCAGCAGCAGAAGTTTGTTCATTCTGAGTCAACTCTATACCAGTATCAGTTTGTACTTACAGGACAGAAATGAACAGAAGTAGCAGATTCTCATAATACACATTTAGTTCTCACAATTTCAGACTGAGAAACAGTTTGCATCTACTACTGCTGTTTTTCAAGTTCTCTGTGAAATGTGAAGGTGTTTCAATGATAGTTAGATGTGATAAAATACAAACATTTAAAATACACTTTGTACACTATGAAGCATACGGTCACATATGGCAGCAATCTGTTAAAAGTAATAGTTTAATGTTGGGTTATGTGTCCTCTAAAATAAAATCCAGGTGTAAATGACGAAAAAGCAGAACCCATGCAAACATGGAACAATGACAGATTGCACAGTGTTAAAAACACCTCAACAAGTATTATATACACTTGTTCTGTTATGTAGTTTTCATTTCATTTCTACTCCCAGAAAACAAAACAAGTGTCGAATTATTTCTTACATCATCTAGAGATAAACCACAAACATGTTATACAATAACATGTGACAGGATTGACAATCCTTTAACTGTTGGTTAAGGTTTGGACCCCTAATATTACTTTTTTCTGGTGTGAGGAAAGGTGCGTGCAGTTTATTTAATGGTTTATGTGGCGTCTTCTCCTTTACCACATCCTCCCACATCAATTTCAACTTTACAGTCCTTGATCATTCTAAAATCCAATCAAAAATGAATTAAAAAAATTCAAAGAAGGCCACCATTATGAGAAAGAGCAACTGTCTAAAAATGAAAGTGAAATTAGAGGAACTCCCTTGTTTGCAGCACAATACATTAGCTTTCGTTTTATTTCATCATTCAGTGAATTGGTGAATATACAGTATATTTAATAACATTAGCATATAACTTAACAATAACATAGTTACAACTTTAAAGATGAAACAGTATGACTTTTGATGGGTATTTCTGTATGTAGTCATATTTTTTTCAGTTATGAAATTTAGAAACATGGAATATGTTGTGTTATGTTACATTTTACAAAGATGGACCACTAAGCTTTATATTTTGTTGAAATGAGCAGTCAGGTGGCGTACTTCCTCTCAACAAGAAGTTTCCTGAATGTAACAGTCATACAAGACTATTAACTGCCACTAACACACAAGGGAAGTCGCACATGCTTCTTGAGGTATGTACACAAGGCTGAAACTCCTTTTAAAATATATTACCGTAAAATATACAGACACATTTCCCACTTTGAGTCGCTCTGCTCTATCCGGAGAACATACAGGGCTTCCTTGAAAGAAACTGTTCAATTCTGTTCTGCCATTTGCTAAAAAATGTAATTGTTACCTGAAATTTGTGCTTCTCATGTCAAGATAGAACTGCATTTTTAGGTGATTATCCTCTAGACGAATGGCCTTTATACAGTTCAAATCTGTTGATAATCCCTCCAGCTCTGACAGATATTTTGAAAGTTTGGGGTCCAACCAACCAAATCTCCTACTGTAATAATAATAATAATAATAATAAAAAAAGTTTAAATTATTAAAAATACGTAAAAATGTTGTAACACTGATTACATTTTTCCAAGTAAGAATCAATGTAAAATTCATTGTTGTCATCGTATGATGCCCGTGAGAGCTTGTGGCCGTGGAACACAGAATCAAACTCTTCTCAATGTATAGCAGATGAGTCATGATGGTGAAAAACTGCATGGGTGATGAATGAGTAATTGAAAGTGTATGTGACAAGGCAAACTTTTATTCTTTTGAAGCAGTAGTGGGTTTTTAACAGTGTAATAATATCTTAAAACAATACATGGATGTTTCAGCATGTGGGTTGCTATCTTAACAAAGGCATTATTTTACTGCAAGAGATCATGATTGAAAACATCCAAAGCTAAGTGTGTGAAAAGATCAGTAAGTACTTGTTAATACATTCTTGAAATGTAATCTTGAAAAATGAAACCCCTTTGTACCACATGTAGTGGAATGCATCAGATTTCTTGATCAATCTTTAAGTACATTTTTGTCAAATGTGTGACGGTAATTAAATTTTTCATTTACATTTTTTTTGTTTGTTTGTTTTTTGGCAAAACTCACTTAATATCTTAAATGCTTGCTGTGATGGTAATGACAAAACTGTATTCTTTGTTATATTAAAAATGTCTAATTTTCTGCATTAATACCAAATGATTTCAAAATATTCTTTTTTTTAATTTGTTAGGAAAAAGTGTAAATGTAAAATTTTAACACTCAACACTATTAGAACCTATAAAACTAGAATGTTTTTGATAACACTTTACAATAAGTCTCTATTCGTTAACATTAGTTAATGAATTAGGCATCGTGAACTAACAATGAACAACATTTTTTTTACAGCATTTATAAATCTTTGTTAATGTTAATAAATAAAAAATAGTTTCATGTTAGTTCATAGTGCATTAACTAATGTTAACAAATACAACTTTCGATTTAATTTATTTGAGTATATGTTGAAATGAACATGAACCAATATTATTAAATCTGTAAAGGTATTGTTCATTGTTAGTTCATTTTAACTAACAATGATAGCAAATGGAACCTTATTGTAAAATGATACCATGTTAATTTTATTTTATTTTAATCATCCAAGGGAACAGAAAGGTTCCCCTAATTGAAGAATCACCCATTTATCAGTTTGTGTGCTGTCTGGGAAACAAACCCATGACTTGGTTGCAGGCACCATTCTCTACCAGTTAAATTACAGGATATAGCTTTCTTAAAACTGTAGCTTAAAACACCCATTTGGTCTCCACTCGTGCACATTTCTTTGCACTCAGAATTGCACAATTTTGTGTAAAGTAAGGCTAAGAGAGATAAAAAACTTAATTGATTTCCAGTACTTTTCCATTCGATTAAAGAACAATCAAAAGCCCATAGCAAATCTTTATGAACAATGACAGAAATTCTCTATGTAATTGATAATGGTTCACACATTTTCAATAGGTTCCACAAAATTCAAACATAGCTGTGGGACATTTTAACTACTCTGTCTACTTTAAAGTATGCAGTATGGTGGTGTGGCCCGTTTGTGGTTCTGATTTGATTGGGACATGGGCATTGTGACGTTCATTAAAATCAATGTGTAGGAAGCGTAAGCTCAATCATTTGTCTTTTCAATAAACAACGACAGGGTTTCAGAAAACATTTCAACCCGAGGAAATGCACTAATTTTAGGTCAATCCTTGAAAATTTAGCCCTCCCCTCAAAATTTCAATCTGTGCATGACAGCCAGGCTATGTCTGTAAATGACTGTATTAAATCTGAGGCTGGCATGTGCTGTAGCATTATAATTTTTCACTTCCTTTGAAAGGGCACAAAAAAAGTCCCTAGCTCGAGACACTGCCCATGTGAATCGTTTCCGAAAACATTTTGTGAAACAGCTCTGAGACTTATGATACGCAGTGATTTGTTGGTTATGTGTGCCAACTACATTGTGTATAGGTATGCTGAAGAAGCATGATTTTGCATATGAAAACCAATAACAATGGCCTCATACTTCCTGTTCACAGAACTGCAGCCAAATAAATGGTTTGGGTGCACGTAGCATCAGTTTTAAAAAGACACATTTAATTTCTTTCATCTGTGTGACTACAAGTAGCTACAAAAAACTAAGGGGTCTTTTAAGAAACACGAATATTGTGTGCTAAAAACACTAATGCTTGTGCTGTGAGCATTAATCTTTTTTTTTTTTTTTAAATGACCAGGACTATCATTATAAAATCTCAATTTAAGTACAAATCAAGTGTACAGTGTGAAAAGATCAGCAAAACTGCACTGCGGATATTTCTCACGCCCATAATTGTGGTTAAACTGAAATGTGCCTTCACAATTTAAGTGCAATCTTTCTGTCTCTTTAACACCTTGCAACAGGTTGAGAAAACAACCATGAGTCTGAAACAACAGGAAAACTACACCAGAATGGATAATGACACACTGGCCATGTTTGACAACAAATTGGCCAGTGATCTTGTCTCGGCCATCTATATTGTTGTGACTCTGGCCAACCTCAGCGGCAACGGTGTCTCTCTGTTTCTGCTGTTGATGCGTACCTCACCGAAGACTTCCTCCATCATCTTCATGATCAACCTCACCCTAACTGACCTGTTACTGGGCGCCATGCTCCCCTTTCAGATCATGTACCAAATGCAGGGCTTCAACTGGATCTTGGGCACAGGGATGTGCAACGTATTGACTGTGGCATTCTATGCCAACATGTATTGCTCTATTTTGTCCATGACGGCCATTAGCACTGACCGTTACCTGGGCATTGTGAAACCGATGCGCTTCAGAGAACTGAGGGAGAAGAAATCGTACGCCGTTGTCGCCTGTATTTTTATGTGGCTGTTGGTCCTCGCGATTCTGAGCCCATTGGAAAGCTCAGACTTGACATTTTATGTAAGAGAGCGCAACATTACCACCTGTTTTGACGTGTTAAGGAAGGACATGCTCCCAACTTCTGCTCACTGGGCGGCATTCCTGTTCAGCATGTTCATCATTCTCTTCCTCTGTCCCTTCATTATAACAGTGTATTGCTACTTTAACATCATCTTTGTGCTGGTTAGAAAGGCCAATAGTCAACAAAAAGGTCGTGCTGTGCGCTTGGCATGCTCTGTCCTGTTTGTGTTCATTTTTTGTTTCACTCCCAATAACATACTACTCTTGGCTCACTCAATTACAAGACTGTACTATGGGAAATCTCTCTATATCTACTACAAGCTCTCCCTGTCCCTTAGCTGCATTAACAGTTGCATTGATCCATTTATATATTATTTTGCCTCCAAAGAGTTCCGTAAAAAGCTAAGGCAATTGCTGCGGTTGCAGACTCTTAGCACAGTAGAGACTCAGATGATTGAGGGTCATAGGGAGAGCTTTTTCTCTGGTCGCACAACGTGCAATGCACATGAAGACTGTGACAATTTTTAAAGTTGAAGTGTGTCATTATTTTTCCATGTTAAAAAACAGTTTCTCCTATCACAGGTTATTATGCAGAGACTACTATTAGTTAAGTTAAAGTGTCAACTCTGTGGCTTTGTGGTGCTATCAAACATTGCTCTGTTTGCTTGAGCATCCCAGCTAGCCACAAATAGCAGCATTGGCTCAACCAATGACATGAGTTTGGGGTGGGACTATTTGTTTGACCAGTGGAAGATCGTGAATCTTCAAGAGTGTCCTATTTGAAAAAGGAAAGGCATGGAAATTACACACCTCAACTTTAAAAGAATAGTTCACATTCTCATTATTGACTTACCCTTAACCACCAGCCTATGACTCTGACACCATTTTTTATATTTTTAGTCTAATCAGTATAGTTCAGACTCTTCCCATTATTTTTTTCTTTCTTGTTGTTTTGTAGCATATTACTTTGGTTCTGTTTTGATTTCCTGACTGAGCAACTGAGGAACAGCTTACTGCTCACATGCCCTTTCAAAACGGCATGTGATGTTTGTGTTTTTATGTTTTTTTATCTGATATCAGAAAACCAAGTTCCTCTCACTGAAGCTTTTACATTTTTATACACTATTGTGTGATTACTCTTTAGTGGCTATTTCAGTATTTATTTCATGGCTGAACTGTGATCTGGCAGGGTCTGACTCCTAAAAGTATAAAACGACAATTTGGCAGCTGTGTATCCTTGAAATATGAATTATTTTTACACTCTAAAATGTATGGATTTACCACATTTAAAAGATCTTTCTTTTTACATGACTTTGGCTAAGCTGTTTTAATATTTATTTACTTAGTTTTACTTAAGCTGTTTATGAAGAATGCCGGCATTATTACACACAGTATGTGTTTCCTGTTCATCAATTTTTTTGTAAACTTCAGTGTAATCAAACTGTGTTTTTTAAATGGTAATATTACAATATATAGGAACATTTATTTTGTAATCTTAAAGTTAATAAATAAACTGTATTTGCATTTATTGTGTGTGTGAGCGACTGTGCATAAAACGTCACATTTGTACTTAATCACTCATGGGCTAGTCATCGTGGGACCAATGTTACAATTGCCTAGTGTTTATTTTATTTCTATTCTATTGTAACTTCTCTCTATAACAGAAAAGTCATAGCCAGGTCAAGATTTATTTCAGTTCCTCTGATACTGAGAATTTTGAACATTGCATAAAACACTATACATGTAATGTACAAACTTCTATAACCCAGTGACAAAAAATGAGCTAACAACACTATAATTTAACCAGTGCAAGTCTGATGTGAATTAAACATTTGTAGCTTAATACAGCAGCTGATTGCTCAAGTGAGCAAATGTCCAATGCAATGCACATAAAGGAAATAAAGTAGGTTGCGAAGCCACTTCAAAGTGTTTGCTAAAACAAGTGCTGTTATGGTAAAAGAGTAGGTTCCATTGCGACAATTTATTGTTGTCACAAAAATTAAATTAACTGTTATTCCTTTCTATTTTCCCGGGCTACATGGCCTTTAAGGCAAGAGTGTAGGTTTGGATTGAAAGTTGGTAGGGACTTATTGCAAAGAGGACATTATTCAAAATATTGATATTAAGAATACGTGAATGTATAGTGTCTATATGCACAATATTTCCTCATATAAAAAGTCTAATTTTCTATTCCTCTATGCCACCATATTAAATATTATTCAGTTTTTTTTCTAGCATTATTTTGAACACAAAGGACTCATTTTATTTCATTTATTTTATAGACAAAACATGCTTTTGTCTTTAAACTCTTTTCTTCCCCAATGTTTTTCTTCAATGTGCAAAATAAAACATTTATTGTCTAAATGTATGCTATACATTGTGTGCAGAAAATATGAAATATTAGTTACAAATCCAAACATCCTTGCTACATAGACGAACACATTTTGACGAATTGCTTGCTCGACTCTCTCACGCATGCTTATATCGTCATAGAAACACATAGACGCAAGCCTAATATTTTATGCTTAGTGCTTCCTGTATCTTTATAAACTTTACAGATGAATGCATTAAAATTATATCACAAGTAAATTTGTTTACCGAAAAAAAGAAAAAGATATATCATGCAGCCCCACTGGGCACCACTAAATTCTTTATTTGGAATGCAATTAATTGTCTGTGCAATGATACTTGCATCTTAATATGCACCTCTAGTATCCTACCTGCCACAGTTGCTCAAATTTAAAGGTGTCTTCCTCAAGAGACCACGCCTGTTAAAGCAGAATCTTCCATTGGGCCATATAAAAAACTTGGCCGTTTTTTAGTAGTCTTAGATTGGAAACACACGAAAAGTATGCTTGTTTAAATCTATTAGTTTAAAAAGGATTGAAAGTAAGCAACAAATGGTAATCAGTTCGTGTAATCTTCAGAGAATGATTAAAAAAAAAAAGGCTTTAAACAGTAATCACAAACGACTGTGATTGGTGCATCCTAAACAGCGCTGAGAAAAGTAACAGATGCCGCGTGACAACACCATTTATGCGCCACTTCAGAAGACGTCGGGCAGTAATTTACACATGAACAATGACACAGAGGATTTTTAAGTCATTAAAATGCAACATGTTAAAGCATTTTAACAGTTTAAGCATTTTAAAAAAGATAAAATTGCCCAAATGTTGATCAGGACATTTTCGAATTTCAGAAAATTGACAGGGTCCTTATAATGCTATAACTAAATCTACACGTATGTTTTAAGGTGTGTGCTTAGACAGAAATTGACTTAAGTAAGAAAATAAACCTACCCTGAGAAGAATTTACTGATGTAGCCTGACAACTAGCTCCGTTTTAAACACGAATAGCAAACCAGTCAGAAAACTAAACAAATTCCGCCTTTGTGCTGTACACCAAGGTAGGGTGAAAATAAGGTGTTTTAAAACTGTTCTGGGACAAGTTTCTTTAAGAGCTCCATGGATTCAAATGCTGTAGGTTAAGCCATTAACTGATAAAAAGCAACAAGGCAACAAGTCAGCAACCTCTATGTTTTACCTTCATTGCTTGGCTACATTTAGGCCAATCTATATTAGGCCTTCTAGGTGGAATAATTGTTTATAGCATATAAAAATATTAATACATTTAATTCTTTATAAAAAATAGTGCCTTTTATCATGTTTTTGTTGCTGCCATTTTAATCGTGTTTTAAAGGAATGTTCCGGGTTTAGTACAAGTTAAGCTCAATCGACAGCATTTGTGGCATAATGTTGATTACCATAAAAAAGGATTTAGACTCTTTCCTCCTTTCTTAAAAAAATAAAATAAAAAAAGAAGCAAAAATGTGGGTTGGCACTTACAGTGAAGTGAATGGGAACCCATTTTTGAATGTTGAAAAATACTCACTGCTTAAAAATATAGCTACAAGACAAAAAGGAATTGCATGTAAACATGATTTTAAATTAGCCTACTTGCAAACCTTTTCTGTGTAATGTTATTGCCAAATTTACAACTTTGTTACCATTACAATGTAATATCAACAAACCCTAAAGTGACTGTAAAAAAGTTACAGCCAGAATAATAGATAATAAATAGCTGAAATATTCTTCTAAAAATCTCCGTTTACGTTCTGCAGGAGAAAGAAAGTCATACACATATAGGATGGTATGAGAATTTTCATTTTGGGAAACGTTTTGTGAACTATTCCTTTAAGACGAGTTTTTCTAAGTTTATGTTCTTTCATATGGCGTCTGAACACCGCGGTGCTCCCGCACGAGACAGAAAAAAAACACGTTTTTTAAATATTTTTTTTTATTATGCAATATAAAAATAACAAATACATATACAAAAAAAGAACAATGAGGGTTACATTACATTATGACAGCTTGTTATACTAGCTTATATGCATTACACCATAAAAAGAAAAAGACACGTTCGGTGTGAAGATTAACAGAGCCGTGACGTTCGTTTAGTCTTACTGCGCATGTGTGGGAACAGACCCCGCCCCTTCAGGACCACAGTTCGCTGACTAAATGTCGGAAGTGTGAACGGGGACGTCAACCAAGCTGACTTTCCAGGTAAATGTTTATAAAAAAAACTGTGTAATTAACATTTGTTTGCGAAGTGTTGTTGTAGAGAGGCATAATTTGCTACTCCTGACTGTATTACTGCTATTTTTTAAATTCAGGGCTCCTGCATGCATGCTGGTTTAACTGAAGCGTTCCCTTTGCAACCACACAGTTGTTATACCCTATTCTTAAAAAAAGAATTTTCTCTGTGAAATTTCAGAAAACAACGACAGCGCAACGATAATCTGCGGTCACGAACTCTTATCAAGGTTGCTGTCTCTTAGAATTAGATCATGGCTTTTGCTGTTACTTATAATAAGCCATATAGTCATGCCACTCTGTTCCCTGTCCAGGAATGATATTTGCTGGGGGCTTTATGATATTACACATTTTCATGTATTTACTGCTCTTATTTTGTGTTTTATAAAAGAGTAATAATGCTTGTGTAGGCTACAGCATCATTATAGGGTCCAAGACAAATATATTTAAATTAATTTCAGAGTTATCTTGATTCTCAGGATAGACATCCGAAAGGGACATGCTGTTAAATCCAGTTATATCCAAACTGAGAGGTAAGCTCGTTGTCTTGGCAAGTGCATCCCCAAGACGCCTGGAGATTTTGACTAATGCTGTGAGTTCTTCTCTTTTACATATTTTTATTTTTTTGTGTGTCTTTATAGAGGTAATGAACTTGTGATTGAAATGCTCACTGCTTGCTTTTGTCTTTTCCCGCACTGATGAGACAGGGTTTACAATTTGAGGTTGTGCCCTCATGGTTTAAAGAAACCTTGGACAAATCCTTATTTAAAACCCCTTATGAATATGCAGTGGAGACCGCCAAACAGAAAGCTTTGGAGGTGGCTCATCGAATGCCTTTTGTGAGTTGCATGTTTATGGGCCTGAATAGGCAGTGTTTTTCTGGCTTTCAGTTGCAGTTGTCAGTGGTGCTGTCAGTATGTTTAGCTGTTAATGTACAATGTCTCTTTTAATCTCTATCATTCAGAAACACCTGAAAACTCCAGATATTGTTATTGGATCGGACACTGTTGTGGTAAGTACTTGTTCAGTAAGTTTTGCATGTGGCATTGCATCCTGAAGTCTACCATGCTTAATTTGTCTTTTCCTTTCTTCAGACAGTTGATGGTTTGATCTTGGAAAAGCCTACGGATAAACAAGATGCTTACCGTATGCTGTCCAGGTGCATTTTCATTTCTGTTGTATCTTGAGTGAGAATTTGTGGTGCATATGCAGTGGGATCCAAAATGCCACATGGGCAATCTGGGATTCAAAATAAAATATGAACCTTGAACTTTTAGGATTTTAGGAACAAAATATTGTGATGATGGAGTCAATGCCAGCTAGAGTGCATGCTGTCATTAAAGCGAAAGGGGCACACACCAAATACTAAGAAAATCTGGAGAGAAAAAAATCAAGCTGATAGTACAATTATCAAGCTATTCTTTCAATTATATTATAGAATTGCACATTTTTCCCTTGTGATTTTAGACCCCACTGTATTGCATCCATTATATTGATGAAGGATCCAAAATATATTGATATCAGTGTGTTTCAGGTTGAGTGGTAAGGAACATAGCGTCTTCACAGGTGTGGCTATTGTGCTCTGCAATGACAAGAGTGGTATGTTTAAATATTTAATTTATGTTTTTACTAATTTTGTGATAAAGACTTTGATTACTGTAATCATTATTTTGTTGTTCTTTCCAGGTTCAGACACAGACTACAAAGTGGTAGATTTTTATGAAGAGACTAAAGTTAAGTTTGCAGAGTTATCTGAGGAAATGCTCTGGGAATATATCAACAGTGGAGAGCCTATGTGAGTTTATGCTTTGCCAACTTGCTTGTAATCATATTTTCTGACCATGTTAAATGGTTAACTGAATTTGAACTTGTTGACCCTTTGGAATTTGGACTTTGGTGAAGTTGTTCATATTTGTTTTTGCTTTGACGTGGTGAAAATGACATATATTGATTCAATTATTTATTTAACATTTATGGTGGAAAAATTACACTTTCATGACTCCGATCTTTAATCTGTCCTGCAGAATCTAAAGGGATAGTTTACCCAAAAATGAAAATGATTTCATTATTTACTCACCCTCATGATATCATAGGTGTGTATGACTTTCTTTCTTCACCAGAACACATTTGATGAAAATTATTCTAATATCTCAATATGAAAATAATGTTAAAACATCCTTTTGTCATCTTAGAAGCATTGCAAGACTGCACCTTATGTTATCATTCTCTGTGGCTGAAAAGCTGATTAATACTTTCGTCTTTTCTCGCATTGATTATTGCAATGCTCTCCTTGCTGGGGTCTCAAAATCTACATTAAATAAATTGCAATATGTGCAAAACTCAGCTGACAGAATCCTGACTAGGGCCAGGGCAAGTGAGCACATCACTCCTATCTTGGAATCCTTGCACTGGCTCCCTGTCAGGTTAAATTCTAATGCTTATCTACAAGACTTTGCATGGTTTGGTTCCCCAATATTTGTCTGAGCTTTTAACCCTGTACACCCCAAAGCGCGATCTCCGCTCCCATAAATCTGGTCTTTGAACTGTTCCTCAGACTCGTTTAAACTCTATCCGTACGTTCACACCAGAAGCGGCGAGAGCGTCAAAATTTGCTCTGGCTGCCCTGCCTTCAACGCTCGTGGACGCTCTGACGTAGTTGAAATAGGCTGCAACGTTTGTTCAGAATGCTTTGTTTTGTGAACTATATTTAAACGGGCCGCAATTTAAACATCCCGACATGTCGACCATTTACTTTTTGCCGACCTATCACAAGTAGCGTATATCCTCATGAACTCTTTAAAATGTGAAAATAAGAAATTAAAATTATAGTTGTTTGTTATCAAAATAAAATACTTTTGTAATAATAACTGTGGTCTTGGTTGTTTTATATCCCTGTAAGCAAACAGGGACAGATCATATATTACCGGGAAACCCGCCATGGAAATAATTAGTTTCTCCTCCATTTTATCTTCGGAACTAATGTTTGGTGGGAACCAAAGTTTACATGGTTGTGTTCTCTAGACTTCGCTAGAGCGGAGCACTTCTATATTCCAATAGGTTGCCGCCGAACCGCGTCACAGCTCATTACCATAATGTTGACTGCACTTGAACTTTCATCTGACGCCCACACCGCTCAAGACTCGTTGCGCCGCTTCTCGCCGCCGAGAGACGCTGGCTGTCTTTGAAAATGAATGACTTCCGGTCAATTTGACGCTCTCGCCGCCTCTGGTGTGAACGTACGGTATACGTGACAGGGACTTCACTTTTATGCTCCGAAACAACGTAACATTCTACCCTCAGAACTTCTGTCTTTTTAGTGAATTTAATCAAATCTTAAAACATATTTTTCTGGGAGGCTTTTATTCGATCCTGTTATATTCAATTAATTTATTATCATTATTTTATTTGCTGTGTTTTATCATTAGCTGTTTCGATATGCACATTTATTCTATTTGTATTAAGCTCTGTAATTTTTTCCTTTCTATGTAAAACACCTTGAGAGGCCTCTTTAAATGTGCTATATAAAATAACTTTATTATTATTACATCTCAGCTCAGTAGGTGCTAAAAATGCAAGTGGATAGTAATCTGATTTCTGAAGCTCCAAAAATCACAGACAGTCAGCATAGACATCATCAATATGACTCCAGCGGTTTAATTAACGTCTTCTAAAGCGATATGATCACCTTTTTAGTACTTTTTAACTCTAAATCATAGCTTCCGGAAGCTTCACGAGAGGGTGGAGATCACACGGTCTCTCGTGTGACGCATTTGCATTGCCGTGATACAGAGGTAATCTTGCGTTCTCTTCTCAGGTGAGACATCCAGGATAAGCACTGTAACACACCATTGTGAGTAAAGAAACAGTTGATTACAGATCTAAACC
This sequence comes from Xyrauchen texanus, assembly GCF_025860055.1. NCBI lineage: Eukaryota > Metazoa > Chordata > Actinopteri > Cypriniformes > Catostomidae > Xyrauchen > Xyrauchen texanus. The sequence continues at coordinate 31,945,706 of NC_068293.1, read as the reverse complement.
AAAACCAACCAAGCTACTGTACAGCATTCCTCCTACTCACTTGTAAACAGCTGATCTTCCAGCTGTGACTCAGGTGCCTCAGTTCTCACGTTTGAAATGCCAGTGAAATTTAGAGCTAAAAAAAAAAGTACTTCAACATTTGTCTTTTTCACACCAAAAGTGATCATGTCGCTTTAAAACAGGTGTCATATGGATGAAGTTTATGCTGACTGTCTGTGAGTTTTTGGAGCATCAAAAGATAAATCTCCATCCTCTTGCATTTTAAGGACCTACTGAGATAGTTTCCTATTTTTTCATCAAATATGTGTTGGGGTGAAGAAAGGGATATCATGAGGGTGAGTAAATAATGAGATAATTAAACATTTGGGGTGAGCTATCCCTTTAATGTTACAACACTGACAGATTGCTTGTGCTTGACAGGGACAAGGCTGGTGGTTATGGCATCCAGGCTTTGGGTGGCATGTTGGTGGAGTACGTGCAAGGAGATTTTCTTAACGTGGTAGGCTTCCCTCTTAACCACTTCTGCAAGCAGTTGGGATTGATTTTCAATAGTCCACCTGAGAGTCTTGCCCATAAGATCAAACGGGAAGATTCAAGAGCATCTGATAAGATTGCTCTGCAGGAAATCAGTAATGGTAAAGATGCCATTCGGACTTCTGTGCGAGAACAGAATGTGATGAGGCCAAATTGCGATAAGTGTGGCAGACAGGACGTTCCCCACAGTATCTTGGACTTACTGGATGGTTTCAAGGCCTCAAAGGTAGTAGTAAACAACAACAAGATTTTAATGACCCCATGAAATCTTTTGTCTTTTGACGATTTCTCTAATATTTTGGCGTATTGCCTATTAAAACAGAAAGCTTGGTTGGGGCATATAATGCTTTTTAAAGGGCACCTATTATGGCATTTCAAATGTTCCTAATATTGTTTTGGGAGTCCCCAACAACAGTTTTACATGCATGCAATGACAAAAAACACTTTTGTTGTCTTATAATATGCATTTATGTTTACCTGATTTGCTCACCGACTCCCAAATGATTCGTTCAACGACTCATTTTTCCAAACCCCTCCTTTGCGTGACGCTAATCTGCGGTGATTGGTCAGATGAAGGAATTTGAGTTGATTTATGTTAGCGATCATAGCCCAAAGTTCGGTGGTAAACACCCAATCAGTTATTGTTTGCGTTAGCCCAACGCATAAACATATTGGTAAAGCACTGCATTACTACAAGTTATTGCTCTATTCTTTATGACAACTCCAATAACATCGACAAACATTTCACATATTTCAAAAAAATTGACATTGGAGACCTAGAAGCTACGCTGAGCGTAATTTACACAACACACACAAATACTTATAAAGCATGCTAAAAAACACATAAAATCAACAATTATTAATAATACTTACAGGTTGTGATTCGGAGGAGGAAGCTGATCCAAATAAACTTGGTACTGAACCTTCCTTCAGTATCAACCGGCTCGCGAATCCACACTTGAAAGCATTCATGTTCGTAAAGCAATCGTCATTAAAATGACGCGAACACAGCACAAGGTTCGGGCTATACTTGTGTGGTATAGTTGTAAATATAAACTAGCCACTGATTCTTCACATGCTCATCCCTGGGCAGTAGAAAAAAGGTCGCTTTTGATATGCACTTCTGATCACAGCGTCTTGTTGTCGACATGATGTTTTCAAGTTTTCCTTGGTGTCTGCGCACAATGAGTGGGCGCGGCCAATTTGATAATTTTTCGTCTTGACGTCACAACGACAAGGAAAATGACTCATTGGAAAAACGATTCATTACATTGACTCAGAGTTGACTCCTACTTTTGAGAGACAATAACTTTTTTTATGGTGAACTTTCATATATAAAACTTTGCAGGATGTTTTTGTTCACTTAAATCTATGTTAAACACTACATGCAAGGTAATTTTCAAAATTCAATAATAGGTGCCCTTTAATAGCTAATAGGTTTTAGTTACATAACAGCTATGAAACATCAATTGCTACTCAGTTGCAGTTGGTTTTAGGGGCGTTGGATTGGACAAAGATCTGTGTAGTGCAGTATAAAGGCCATTTCTCACCAAACCCATAATACATTTGTGAGATAAACTGCCAACGAAAGGTCAATTCCCACAGAGACCAAAATTAATACAATTAAAAACAATTTCAACCTTGTAGAGTAGGTGGTGCTGTTCACTACTTTTTTGTATATATTTTGAGGTATATAGAATCTGTGTTTTTTTTCTTTTCTTTTTCTTCTACAAGTGAGATGAGTAAAGAATGCTTTGGCATAAATTTATGTCCTGTGTATTTCACTTCCAAAATAACCAGTGCCATTGTAGAAATTCTCCATGCACAGTAAATAAGGATCAGTTTAATCCATTAATGAAAGTTTCCAATAACAGGGCGGTTATAGAGATTAAGCGAGTAGGATCCAGCTGGTCATGTGATTCTAACATGGCTGTCCCCATGAGGTGCCCCTGCTACACGTAGAATAAAATACCTTTTTATAAGGTTACTGATATGACTGAACTCTTCATCTCACATGAGTGGCTATGATTTTATACACATGTTTCAAAATTACTATTGATTTCTTTAAAAGAAAAACTTTTTAAATGTGGAAAAGAATTACAGTGCACCTTTTAAATATTGTACAAAACAGTAGGCATATTATAAAATTTGAGGTTTCAGCATATTACATAAATATTCAAAAAAGAAAGAATGTGCTTCCAGTTTCTAAAACAAGACTCTGAATACACTCTAGTGTGTTTGTTTATTCACATTTAGAGTATATGTGCATATTAACTTTTATATGTGCACATTGACTTTCAAAAACATACTGAGTTTATGTTTGTAGAACAAAGGGTTTATGAACTACAACTAGGGCTGGGCGATATGTCTTAAAAATGGATCTCTATATTTTTCAGCCTATTGACCATTTTTTATATGTATTTGCCCTGAAATGGCTAAAAAAAGTGTTTTTTGTTTTAATCAGAGGAACCAATATTTCATCCAAAACTCCATTGTAGCCAAGTAGATTCAATATTTTAAAGACATTAAATCTGTTAAAAAAAAATAGTCAATTTTTAACTAAATAAACAAAAGTGAGAATGAAATTCAATCATTTTCATTGATAAACACTTTTATTTTTTATTTTTAAATACTTTTTATTTCATATGCAATGAATGATTCATAATAGCTTAATAAAACATTTACCTTCATATGTTTTCACTAATACATTTTTGTGAAGGAACAAGGTGTGCAAAGCTACTTCACTAACTTAGTTTCGAAACCCAGTTGCATGATACTAAATTATAACTGTAGGGCACGTCATGTTGATTATATTATATTAAGATGAATTATCATTATTATTAGATTAGTGTTATAGACACAGACACTGTGGAGAGCTGTGAGGCAGAATTGTCTGTTCTCCTGCTCCGTGAGATATGAAATAATATGTAAAGAAATTGAGAAAAAGGAGTGTGGATCATTTTGTTTTTGCGACTGTTTAAGGTTTATGTATCTACGCACCCTGAACTAGTAGAGCGCAGTCATTCCACTTCTTTTACTAGATTTGTGTTATACAGAAATAATATATTTCTGTCCTGTTTACTTCACCTTCACCAGGGGTTTTGATTTTTGACACCGAAAGGGCTGTTGTATTTACTTAAACGTCACAAGCTTTAATTTCGACACAGAAAATGCTATGTGTATTTGACAGTTTACAATGTCCTATTGTTATTTTTTGCTGCATTTGTAAATATGTGTAATAACTTGCAGTGTTTATTGATGTTTGGAATTGCGCGAATGCTTGAACCTGCATTATTATGATTTCACAATGCCCCTGGTCAGATCTGATAGCGCCACCATGCGTGTGCACACAGGTCAGCACATCACCGGTTTGTTCTGGATTACAAATAGACCATGTTTATCTGTCTTAAAATCACAGCCTTTTGTGGATTTATAATCACATATGACCAACTTGATATTTTGATTAATTGTGGATCGTGAAAGGATCGTGAAATTAGTCTACTTATGCACTTTTTCTGAAACATAATGGCCAAATAAAAATAATCGCAGTATTCACGATATTGATAAATTTGACATCATTCAGGATGAACATTCGCACCAAAATTTCTCTTGGTGTGAATAGGCCCTAAGTCATCAATATTTTTGCTCTGTTTTCATGGAAAAGAAAGACTGTATATGTTAAATGCATATGTTGTATCTGCCAAATGTTATTTTGTCATCTTTTATGCGTACACTAGCATATAGATTGTTTAAAAAAAACAAAAACCGTGTTTGATTTCATGGGGTCTTTAACTTCATTGTAGATTCAGTTATGTGACATAATCGCAGGCATGCTTTGGTAACTGTTCTAACATTTTGTTTACCAGACTTTATTCACTGCATCCAAACTGAAGGTCTTTGATGTATTGAGTATCTCTGACGGTCTGACATTAGAAGAGGCAGCTGACCAAATCAACGCCTCTGTTATTGGCACTGAGAGGCTTCTGGATGCTGCTGTATCCTTAGGGCTACTTGAAAGGTCCAAACAGCAAGATAAAATAAATGGTGAGAAATCAGTTTACATATTGACTTTTTTTTTTTTTTTTTTTTTGCTGTATTGAAGTTTTTTAAATCTTGGCTTTAGCCTCGTTTCTATTAAAATGACTCGACTATCCCTTAGTTCTGAATGCTCTCAAAATACATTGTTCATTTATAATACACAAGCACTTTCTCTGTTCATTGAAGCAAGATGCTTTCATGCATCGATGCATTTCCTCCTACTATAATGTTACATGTTTTCTTCATTGTGCTGTCTGGAGGTGGCTTGTGAATGTAACATTGTTTATTCGTTGTCTGTAGCAGTGTACAGGAATACAGAACAGGCCAGTCAGTTCCTGGTATCAGACAGCCCACTGTCTCTGCATGGATATATCCTCCACTGCAACGAAATGGTCTGGCCTCTCTACAGTCATCTAGAGAGTGCGGTCAGGGAGGGCACCAGCCAACATGAGCGGGCCTTTGGGAAGAAGAATGAGGATGTGTTTCAGGTAAACAATTTTTTTTAATGATGACATCCTTGGGACACACATTTATTTAACTGTATTTTCATATTTTTTTAGGTTTGTGAATCAAGAAGATCAAGTTCTTGTTCCGAATCAGTTCCATTTTTTAAGAATTAATGGAACAAAACGATGTCTGTGACGTTCAGTTTCATTAATGGTTCTTGAACGTCCACATTGTTTCACTGATGAGGACAGAACACCAAACACTCAGGACAGTGTTTCCTGCACCGGAATCTACAGCAAAACAGCTAGATAAACTAGATGTTTATCTAACTATCTGCTCTCACTCTTTCATTAGTTCCAAAAAACACTCATTGTGAAAGCATATCCCACTTCCAACATTTTTGAATTGCATTGACCTCACTGGTCTCATGCAACAATAAATATACAGTGCAGCCAGTGTTGTTCAGTTTGCAAATGAATGACTCATTTGAGCCGGTTCTATTTAAAGGGGTCATGACATGGTTTTTTTTATTGTATTATTATGTTCCCTTAGGTGCAATTATAGTATTAATATTTTTTTTTTTAAGAAAAACTTTTAAAATCTAGTGATTTATGACCTTTTCCCACCCTGTTTCTCATCCTCTGATTCAAACAGTCTGTTTTGGGGGCGTTTTCCATTTAAGACTTCAGTGTTAACGCCCACTGTTATGATTGGCTAACGTCAGTGCCTATGTATCAATTATTGACGCTCCAGCCAGAACAATATGCAAGTAAACTAAGTAAAAACACTGTGATTATTCATAATGAATGAAATTGCGCTTTAAAAAGTAGTTTAAAGTTTAAAATAGATTACTTACAGTTTACGTCGTCGTTGTTCCCAGAATAGTCGGCACGGACTTATCTTTGAGCAACAGTTTTCTGGCAAAGCCAGCATCATATTGAGATTTGTTCTCAAAACAGTCATCCTTAAAATGTACAGAACAAACGCTTAAGTTAACACTGCCGTGACTGGAACGTCCGCAAAAAATAAACTGCATCCATTTTTCCCTGACGCCTGGATCTTTCGGCAGCTTATTCAGAGGTTTTGTTTGACCACAGCCAGGAACAGCACATCTGTGTGGCATCGTAATTTTCCTGTGCACAAGTAGTCTCTGTCAGAGCTCGCTGTCCATCGACTGAACACTTGTGAGGCGACGGCGATACTGAAATGAGCGTAGTTGTCTTGCGCTTATAGCGTAGTTATCTTGTGCTGGAGGCGGTCATATGCAAACGCTGTTACGTCACTTCTAACCATGAATCCAGAACGAGCTGTATTTTGAGTTTGATTAAATAAATGATTCGTTTAGAATGGGGAGGACGTCTTAAAATATTAAACTTGCAGGACGTTTTAATGATACAAAGACCTCTTATATACCAAAAGATCAAGGCAAATTTGGTTTCTCATGTCATGACCCCTTTAAGGAATCAGTCAAAAAGATTCGCAAATTAGTCTCAAACACAAAAGCTTTGTCATGTTAGATTGAAATGAACTGAGAAATGTTACTGCGTTAATAAGACTCTTCTTGACATTTAAATCGGTGTAAGTACTGACTGGTTGTGCATGTGACCACGTGTAGTTGAAGATACACATTCAGAACAAGGTGATGTTGTAATAAATGGTATTTGAATTTTGAAGTACTTTTTGATTAACAAACATCATGACATTTATATTCTACTAACCTAACGTACAGTATAATTCATCAGCTAATAAGGATTTTTTTGTTCTAAGAAAAGTACTAAAAGAACCGTTAATGGAATCATTAAGGAATCGAATCAGAACTAGAATCGTTAAATTCTACTATTTTCCTCCCCACATATTTGTTATACTTGGATTCATCAGCAGTAAGACTCTTCTTGACATTCTATTGACATCACAATAGAAGCAAATCTAAAAAATCTTTTTTTTGTCTTTCTTTGCTAGGATGCCTACTACAGTAAAGATGAAGTTAAGATGCGATTCATGAATGCAATGCACAGCATCGCAAGGGTGACTGGGAAAGACGTGGCAACAGCATTTGATCTTTCTCCATATAAAACAGCCTGTGATATTGGAGGTATGGGATCCCCTCATTTTAAAAATGTCCTGTTTTACTTGTATAATTTGTATATGCAGGGTTACTACGGGTCTTAAAAAGTTTTAATTCGCCCTTCTGCAAAATAAGGCCTTAAAAAGGTCTTAAATCAGAGCAACAAGTCTTTAATTAATAAGGTCATGGCATAAAATTTTGTATGAGGGATTGTTTTCTTGTTGTGTTTAAGTAAGGTGACCAGACTTTCCATTTTGAAGAGGTGTGTCCCGACAATTCTCTAAACATTGTATATTATATAGAGCTGTTAGAAAAAATCGTTTCAGCGATGCATCGCGATTCATACTCAAATTATTCTGAATGGATTCTCAAAGGAATCCAAATCGATTCTGAGTTCAGTTTAAATCACGGCAGAGCAGTGGTGCACGCCAAAGACAGATGTGGAAACAAAGAGGCGAGTTAAGTGTCACTAAAGACTAAAGTCAAGTGCACAAACACGACTGTTTGCAGACCAGCTTTATCAAAAACAAGACCGTTTTTTCCCGAATGAAACTATGCTAATAATCCCGAAACTCTTTCACAAGATGAGCTTGCACCAATAATTGCACTGATTTGCACACAACGGGGGAAAACACAGAAGAAAATAATGACGAGGCAGCGGTTCGGGAGATGTTGGTGATGTTTTCTTTTAATTCTTTTTTTTGTTCCTCCCCCCGATGCCTTTCTCTACTATTGCGCTCTCTCCATTTTTTTGTCATTGCCGGTCATTCGTTTGTCAGGACAGAGCGCACACCTGATGATAAGGTTTTTATCTTCTACTCACAGAGCAAACAGATAAAACAGTGCATACGGGACGTTTGATAAATTTCTGAAGCAACAACCTTTGCAGGTGAGAAGAGAAGCTGACAGCTGCACTCTCATAGAAGCAGATATATCTCTCATCCTGGACCAGCAACTTCCATTTGTGCTTAAAAATTAATAGCATGGCATAGATTAATTTTAAATAATAATTAAATACTGTTAAATGATTTACAATGCTTAAACAAAAATAAAAATAATCAGTTGATGTAATAGTATTCAGTGTGTTTTGATGGAGAACCAATATTTTTTTTTTGTGCTTGTAAAAATATTTTTTATAAGAAAGAAACTGAAAAACTGAGATACTCCTTTAAATTATAGCTCCATTTATTTAATCTTGTGGATGTTCCATGTTTTGTTCACAGCTCATACTGAATGTAAAAGACCAGTTTATGTAATGTGACTCATTCTGATTTTTAAAACCGCTGTTAAATAAAAAGCTGAAAGGGAAAAAATAAAGAGTATAATAATTTTTTTTGAAGAAACCGAAAAAAGTTTCAAGTTTCAAGTTTGTTTTTATTTATATAGCACATTTAAAAACAGCAAACAAGGCTGACCAAAGTGCTGAACAGTACACAAAGTAAGGAACAAGGACAAACCACACATTCATGACAAAAAAAAAAAAAAAAAAAAAAACTCAGTGTTTTAAATGCTAGAGAAAAAAAATATGTTTTAACAGAGGATTTAAAAACAGTTAGCGATTGAGTCGCTCTGATGTAAATCGGAAGGCTGTTCCACAGCCTAGGGCCAGCGACCCGAAAGGCTCTGTCCCCTCTATTCTTTAACCGTGATCTGGGGACAAACAAAAGTCTCTGATCACCAGACCTCATGTTTCGTGTGGGATTGTGTGTACAGAGTAGCTCAGACAAATAACTCGGTGCCAGATTATTTACGGATTTAAAAACAAAGAGAAGAATTTTAAACTCAATTCTAAGATTCACAGGTAGCCAATGCAGTGATTTTAAAATAGGTGAAACATGATCGAATTTACGTTTTCTTTTGAGGAACTTTGCAGCAGCATTCTGTACTAATTGGAGACGAGCAATAGAGTTTTTGGGTATGCCATAGTAAAGAGAGTTGCAATAATCCAACCGCGATGTAATGAGCGCATGGATAGCAATCTCTACGGTTTTATCAGAAAGAGAGGATTTAATCTTAGAGAGAAGACGTAGCTGGAAAAAACAAGAACTGATCACCGCATTTATTTGTTTATCAAATTTGAGGTTCTGATCCCAGAGAACACCTAAGTTCTTAATGCAAGATGAAGTTGGATGAAGATAATCCAGATCAATGTTACTGCTATTTAAGTTGTCATGGGGGCCAAAGACTATAACATCGGTTTTGGATTCATTCAGAAATAAGAAATTTTGAGAGAACCACTCATAAACCACTCATAAACCACTCATAAAAGAAAGATATTATGAAGGACAAGATGCATCGAGAATCATATCTGGATATCATACGCTTGGCGTGCACTCTTTGTCATCCTGTCATTCAGCACAAGTAGAAATGCACCAATAATTTTTTTTTCAAAGAGCTGAAAAAAGCCGATCTGTTTCTTCGTGCAGCTCGTGAATATGTAAGCAAGTATGTTTCTGTATGTTCATTTCCCCATGAGCATGGAGGTGAATCAGACAATGTCACATCTTGACAGCTACACTGCACTTTTTACGTCGTACAAACACTTATATATTCAGATGTGGGGGTTGTATTTTGAATGTTTGGTTATAATGTGAATTTTTGTGAAGTCATTTCATAATTACATATGCAATATCATATGGATAGGATACATGGAATTTGTGCATTAAAAAAAGGTAAATGTGGTTAAATCGTGAAGAAAATAAATCTAATCTAAAATATTAATTTTCAAAATTTTCACAGACTATATAACCTATACGATTAGGTGCAGAAGTTTGCATAACCCTTTTGTTTTTATAAGTTTCCACACCCCTTTCAGAATGTATAAAATAACCTATAAGAGATTATATTTTTTTTATGTAGAATTGCCCTTCAAATGCTACATAACACATGTAGTACACCTATTCATCAAATCATACTGTTCAAAAGTTTGCACCCCTTGGTTCTTCTTATGTTGCCTTCTTGAGCATCAATAATTGTTTGCACCTTTTGTCATTTTTGGGTATTAGTCCCTCGATTGTCAAAATCTGGACCTCATATGTAGCCACTGTGGTGTAGAACTCAAATGTGCAGAAGATGCAGAGAAACCAAATAATTTTACAGTAGTTGTTTTTTTTTTCTTAAGAAAAATGGACAACTTCACTGCTCAGGACAAAGCAGGGATTCATGAACTATTATTACACAAACAGTCATCAATCATTGATAAAACAACACACCGTATTAGAAACCAAGGGAATGTAAACTTCTTAACAAGATCAGTGTGTAAATTCAGTTACTATTTTGTCATGTGGAAGATATGTGAGGATGTGTTATGTCAAATAGCTTCTTTGGGGCAGTACTAAATAAAAACTAAATGCAATTTGTATGATCCCTCATTTAAAACACACACACACACACACACACACACACACAATTACATTTGACACCTTACATTTTCCTTAGTTGGTCTTAAATTTAGCTTCGTAAAACCTGCAGGAACCCTGATATGTTTATCTCCTAGTAAATTCATTTGTGATGCTGGAACATTGCCAATCAAGGGTTAAAGGGATAGTTCACCTGAAAATTGCATTATTCTCTCAGCCTCATGTTGTTCCAAACCTGCATGACACAAAAGATGTTAAGCAGAATAAAAGCTTCAGTCACCATGTGCTTTCATTGTCTTCCGATGACAATGTCACATGGGTTTAGAACAACACAATGGTGTATAAACTATTTTTATTTTCATCAAAAGAAGTTTCATTTTTGTGTGAAATATCCCTTTAAGTGTAGAGCATCTCTTTTTAAATCCTAACTCACTCTGAACAATGTGTGTTTTCTCATTTATTGTTAGTAACAGCAAATAATCATAATGGATATTTTTTTCTATCAATCAGCATTATTCAACATTATTATTATTTTTTTCTCTTCCCACTCTTGAATAAACTGGGTGATTGTTACATAAACCGATCAAAATCATGGTGCTGCAGGCTTTCCACTGAGATGTGAGTGAGTGACCGTGAGAGCACAAGATAAGATGTGCGGAAACCACCTTCCCGCTCCAGTCTTGCATAATTTTAGTGAAAACTTTCACTAGAACACAGTGCACACATATTTTATTTTGAAAGAGGTTGCTTTCAAAAGTTGCTTATCTGAAAAAGAGTTTTGAGATTGTTATCAAATTTAGGGGATGAATTAGCTTATTATCTTACATACTTATTATCTAGTATGTGCTTCTAAATGCATGTTCTCAATAATTAATACCTTTTTATGCCAAGAACACCTTTATTTGTTGTTAGCTGTATTTATTAACATTTTATATGGCATGATGCATGTTAAAGGGCACCTATTATGGCATTTAAAATGTTCCTAATATTGTTTTGGGAGTCCCCAACAACAGTTTTACATGCATGCAATGACAAAAAACACTTTTGTTGTCTTATAATATGCATTTATGTTTACCTGATTTGCTCATCGACTCCCAAATGATTCGCTCAACGACTCATTTTTCCAAATCCCTCCTTTGGCGTGACGCTAATCTCGCGGTGATTGGTCAGATGACCCAGTCAGTTGTGATTGGTATACTCTGTGCAGAGATTGTCGGAAACGGAACGCCCATCACCGCTTTGTAGTAAAAAAATCAAAATCAGAGAAGGAATTTGAGTTGATTTATGTTAGCGATCATAGCCCAAAGTTCGGTGGTAAACACCCAATCAGTTATTGTTTGCTTTAGCCCAACGCATAAACATATTGGTAAAGCGCTGCATTACTACAAGTTATTGCTCTATTCTTTATGACAACTCCAATAACATCGACAAACATTTCACATATTTCAAAAAAATTGACATTGGAGACCTAGAAGCTACGCTGAGCGTAATTTACACAACACACACAAATACTTATTAAGCATGCTAAAAAACACATAAAAGCAACAATTATTAATAATACTTACAGGTTGTGATTCGAGGAGGAAGCTGATCCAAATAAACTTGGTACTGAACCTTCCTTCAGTATCAACCGGCTCGCGAATGCACACTTGAAAGCATTCATGTTCGTAAAGCAATCGTCATTAAAAAGACGCGAACACAGCACAAGGTTCGGGCTATACTTGTGTGGTATAGTTGTAAATATAAACTCTAGCCACTGATTCTTCACATGCTCGTCCCTGGGCAGTGAAAAAAAAGGTCGCTTTTGATATGCACTTAAGAACACAGCGTCTTGTTGTCGACATGATGTTTTAAAGTTTTCCCTGGTGTCTGGCGCGCGCAATGAGTGGGCGCGGCCAATTTGATAATTTTTCGTCTTGACGTCACAACGAAAAGGAAAATGACTCGTTGGAAAAACGATTCATTACATTGACTCAGAGTCAACTCCTACTTTTGAGAGACAATAACTTTTTTTACGGTGAACTTTCATATATAAAACTTTGCAGGATGTTTTTGTTCACTTAAATCTATGTTACACACTACATGAAAGGTAATTTTCAAAATTACATAATAGGTGCCCTTTAAGAAGAGCATTCTGTTCTCACACAGGTTGTACAGGTGCCCTGGCATATGAGTTTACAAAGGCCCACCCCGGACTGTCAGTAATTGTATTTGACTTGCCACAAGTCATTGAGATGAGACATCACTTTCAGCTTAAAGAAGACAATGACCGAGTTTCATTTGTAGCAGGTCAGTGAAGTACTTCTGTTTAGTATGAAGCTTTTATGGATAGTTCTTTTATTCACAGGCTATTTTGCATCTGCAAAAGTCCTGTTAAAATTCATAGTATGCACCATTTGAATGTATTTTCTTCTCACCTAATATCTGTCTTTTTACTTGTAAAAAGGAGATTTCTTTAAAGGTGACCTACCTAAAGCAGACCTGTATATCCTTGCACGGATTCTCCATGACTGGTCTGACGAGAAACTTGATATACTGCTGAGTAAACTGTCCAAAATATGCATGCCAGGTAAGTGCCTTAAAATATGAATTTACAAACTCTTAAAGGGATGGTTAACTCACAAATGAAAATTATGTCATCATTTATGTTGCTCCAAATCTGTATGTCTTACTGTTTTCTGTGAAACACAAACAAAGATTTTTGGCAGAATGTCATTGTTTACTTTCATTGTATGACTTTTTGATTTGTGAATATCACAGGATCATAATACTAACCCCTGACTGTAGTTTAAACCTCAAAGTCAGGGATTTCAGTTTTCTTGGCTGTTTGTTAGCATTAGACCTATGTGTGTCAAACTTAATTTATGACTTTAATGTCGGTCACAGCAGCTACTCTATACTGTAGCCTACATTACATATCTGCTTTATGAATGTGTAACTAACACACAGGCTGTGGGCTTCTGGTGTCTGAGATTCTTCTGGATGAGGAGAGGAAAAGACCGAGCCGGGCCCTGCTTCAGGCCCTCAGTATGACTGAAGGAAAGCAACGGAGCTCCACAGAATACTGTGACTTACTGGAGAAGCATGGCTTCACCCCCAAACACATAAAACACACAGACAACCTGCTGGATGCCATGCTCTTTGTGAAAGAAGACCCAAATGACAGAAGAACGTTACTTGCCTGTTCTTCGGCATCCATTGAGACAGCAAAACTTGAGTGATGTGAATGTTGTGCATTTGAAACTACAGATTATTCTAGTTCATTAACTGTTTAAAATTTGTTTTTGATTTTATTGTCCTCACACACTGAAATAAATATGCTTTTGAATGAAAAGAAAGCGGTCTATTGTTTCTCTTATACACCTTTAGCTTTACACAATCTGAAAAGTTGATTTCTATATTTCTTTGAAAATCAACATGGATATCTCTTGAACATCACGCTGCAAGCTGTGACAATATCGAAAAATCATCTACAGGTCGACAGGTGGAAAGGGCGCATCTAAAGTTTTCTGAGGCTGGTGAGGCTTGCATGACACTGCAATTCTCTACCTGAAACCGACAGCGCTCTCGGCCAATTGGAGTAACCTTTTGAGACGCTCTGCTCGACCTGTAAACACTAGTGTATACAAGGGTGTGTTCACCGCTTCATCCCCATCACTATACGTTCTGTCTCCTTCGTTTCCCAGGATTTTCTGTACATTGTGATAATAATATACTAGGCTAAACTATTAGCGCTGCCATGACTGATGGGGCGATTTCTTTCGCCAAAGACTTTTTGGCCGGAGGAGTCGCAGCGGCTATTTCTGAAACTGCAGTCGCACCGATAGAGCGAGTGAAACTGCTACTGCAGGTGAGAACATGCGCTTTGACTTAATCTTTTAAAGCAACGGGTATCTAGACTTTTTTGTTGGAGGAAAGGGGCCGTAGGCTATTATAGAAAAATAATTTCTCTAGAATCCTATCTTATCTATTTAGTTACAGTTATAATCTAATTTTGGACCAAACCTATAACAGAATAACATTTCCTAAATGCATTCTTATCTTCGCTCCAGAAAGGAAACGGTTACTACAGAAGCATCTTAATTTGAGCAAAAAAAAAAAAAAAACGTAAAAAGTACAATAAATTTAGGTTAACTGCGGTCGTGTCATACAGTTTCCGCTTCATAGCAGTTTCGTAGAATTGACAGTAACCTTACACCCATAGGCGGAGGGTGAACGAATTGCAGGGAGGCTATGTGCCAAAGTCTCTCTAGCAAGTCAGTCCATTGTCGGCCATTTTTTTGGAACGCTCTCTGGAGGCTATTTCCAGCCATGCCAGTGCTGCTTTTATCTACTTGAATTGAGAAAGACCAAAATCACAAAAATGGTTGAGGATGATCAAAGAACATATTTCAAATAAAAAAATAGCAATATTGGAATCATAAATTGTGATTATTTACCTCATATTACACACACACACAAAAAAAAAAACTAAATTTTCCCGGTTTGTAAGGCTAAAGCGTATGCACATTCTAAAGTTGATTGACAGGTGATTGGCTCTTGTACCTGTAAGGCGGGACTTCCTTTCTACACCTTTTGATCGTTGGGCACTCGGAGCTCCTTGGTTGAGCGTCTCAATTTCTCCAATTCATTTTAATGGAAGTTGTCCATCTCTGCTAAATAATCTTTGTATGTACTATGAACCCCATCCCCACCCAGTTAAAATTGTATAAAAATGATTTAAAAAAACCCCCAAACATTTAAATCACATGCTTTGCTATCTGGAGCCATACATTTAATAATAATGAAAAATACAAATAAAATATCTTACCAGCACTATCTACTGTAGCACCTACATATAACACTCTAGATTAATATTTTAATAATAATAACATTACATTTCTTATTGTTATTACAGAGACCAGACGCCTGTACGCATATTGATGATTAGGCCTATATAGCGACTGAAGACCTAGAGCAAGCATATAAATTAGAGTCAGTTGTAAGATTTTTCACATTTTGGGGAAAATTTTAAGGTACCATTTTATATTAGGTGCATTTAACTACTAATATATATATTAGTAGTATGTATACATTTAGTAGTATGTATACATTTGTTTTAGCATCTTCAAAGTAGTCACCCTTTGCCTAGAATTTGCAAACGTACTCTTTATATTTTCTCAACTAACTTATAGAGGTATCACCCTGGGATGCATTTTAAACAGTATTGTAGGAGTTCCCATCTATGTTGGTCATTTATTGGATGCTTTTCTTTATTATTTGGTCCAAGTCATCAATTTGAAAAAACTTTTGTTTTATTTTTTTTTAATTAAATTTTAGTTTTATAATGAAATGAATTAATATGATGGCAAAAATACAATTTTTGTCTACAAAACTACTTTTAAACATTTAAGCATAAGCCTTCAGATCAAAAGATTTTTAAGATCATGAGAACCATTTCAGTCAAGTGTTTCAAAACCTTTGACCGGTAGTGTTTGTGTGTGTGTGTAAGTATATACAGCTCTGGAAACAATTAAGAGACCACTGCAAAATTAGCACCTTCTCTGGATTTACTATTTATAGGTATATGTTTGAGTAAATTTAACTCAAAACTCACTTGTTTTATTCTATAAAGTACTGACAACATTTCTCCCAAATTCCAAATAAAAATATTGTCATTTAGAGCATTTATTTGCAGAAAATGTCAACTGGTCAAAATAACAAAAATGATGCAGTGTTTTCAGACCTCGAATAATACAAGTTCATATTCATTTTTAAGCAACACAATACTAATGTTTTAACTTAGGAAGAGTTCAGAAATAAATATTTGGTGGAATAAACCTGCTCAGAGCTTTCATGCATCTTGGCATTTGTAACCGGTCCTGATCGCCCCGCTCCGAACAAGTACTCGAATCGGCGTCTCCGGCGTGGGAGGTGGGTGTGCTAACAAGGAGTCTAAAGGCTACGTCCTCTAGCGTCAGTCGCTATTGCACCTCTTGAGGTCAGGAGAGTGAGGTTTACACACTGCACAGCTATCTACCAGCTGGCTCCCGTTACACTCACCCCCCCTAAACCTCACTCCCATCCGGGTCACGGCACCATTGTAACGGTTCCTAACTTCATATCTGCATTGTGTGTAATAATAGAGACCACCAACACCATCTCATGCCTTGGGTGGATCATTTAATTCTGTTAAAACACATTCAAATGTGGTGATCAGTTTCACAGCATTCTTACAAAATGTTCCACCACAAACACTCTCTTGACTGGCGTGAAAATTAATATCTGAACTTTTTCAGAGAAAATATACAAAACAATATGCAAAATACAGAATTATATAGTATAACCTGTACCTGTTAAAACACATTCAAATGTGGTGATCAGTTTCACAGCATTCTTACAAAATGTTCTGTAATGAAGGGTGCACATTAACCATTACAATACGATTTGGCAGCAAGAAAGCCAAATACATTCTCATACATGTCAAAATATAAGAACAGCAACAAAAAAAAAAAATTTTTTTTGGAGAGCACTCACCCACCACAAACACTCTCTTGACTGGCGTGAAAATTAATGACCTAACCGGAACCAGTCCTCAACATGACACCAGCCAATGAACAGAGAGTGCGGGTCGATTATAATTGAAGGCCCATACACTTATAATAGACAAATTGTAATTTGCTAGCTAGACACTTCAGCTCTGACAGTGATCAAAACAAAGCTATTTCTGTTTCATATACATAAAAACGACGGCACAATCAAAAAAAATAAATAAATTTGGGTATAAAATGTGAATTGGTGTAAAGAGCCTGATGATGTTCAGCATGCAGAAAGGGTGTCTTTTATTGTGGATGTGCAGTGGCATCGCTGTAGCTTGTTGGTGATTGAGCAGCAGTGCTACAACTGTCCCCTATTAAAGCTGCCCCCGTGGTCTTCCCTATGGGTGATTTTGTTTTGTTTAAAATCACCCACTTACATGGGTCAGTCTGAAATATAGACAGAACAGGCATGATAAAGGACACCAAATATGTCAACTCATTTCACAAATATGTCAACTTGTTTCGCTTTGCAGGTACAACATGCCAGCAAGCAGATCAGTGCAGACAAACAGTACAAAGGAATTATCGACTGTTTTGAGAGGATTCCCAAGGAGCAAGGCTTTATCTCCTTTTGGCGTGGCAACATTGCCAACGTCAGTCGTTACATACCCACTCAAGCTCTCAATTTTGCCTTCAAAGATAAATACAAACAGATTTTCCTGAGTGGTGTAGATAAGCACAAACAGTTCTGGCGATACTTTGCTGGTAACATGGCCTCTGGTGGTGCTGCTGGAGCCACTTCCCTTTGCTTCGTCTACCCACTTGATTTCGCTCGAACCCGACTAGCTGCAGATGTCGGGAAAGCTGGCAGCACTAGGGAGTTTAGCGGGCTGGTCGACTGCCTGGTAAAAATCTTTAGGTCAGACGGACTGAGAGGCCTGTACCAGGGCTTCAATGTCTCTATTCAGGGCATCATTATCTACAGGGCATCCTACTTCGGATTCTATGACACTGCCAAAGGTGGGAGGTTTATGCTTAGAAAAAGTAACGATATTAGTAAAAACTTAAAAGTATAAATAAAAGTTTAAAATGTGAACATACTGTAGATGAGAAATGCTTGCTAAAATAATGTTAATATATGGATTTCTGATAAATATTTCTCTCCGATGTTTGACATTAAAGGAATATTCTGTCTTCAATACAAGTTAAGCTCAATCGACTGCATTTTTGGTATAATATTGTTTACCACAAAAATTTATTTTACTCATCCCTCCTTTTCTTTATAAAAAAAAGAAGCAAAAATCGAGGCAACACAATGGATGTAAAACATTTTTTTTCTAAAAGCACTGACAGTAAGTTTTCTGTTAAAACTTGTCTAACTTGAGCTGTCAAGTTGTTTAAATCATAATTTTTACATTTGTTTTAGGATTTTTGAGTTTACAGTGTTATGTCGTCATGACAACAAAGTTGTACATTTTTTTTATAACTTAATGATATTTTTTTTTTAATAAAATGTTAATAAGCGATTTTATCACTTTAAAATCATGTTCACTTGCATACTGTTTATGTCTTGTGGCTAGACTTTTGAAACAGTGAGTATTTTAATATCTACATATTGGCTCCCATTCACTTCCATTGTAGTACCTCACTGTAAGCCAGATTTCTGTTTGTTTTAAAGAAATACATTTTTGTGTCCATCAACATTGTGCCACAAATGCTGTCAAGTAAGCATCAATTTTATTGAACCTGGAATATTCCTTTAATTGGCTAAATGGAGAAGTGTGATTTAGGTGTCTAGTTTACTTGAAATTATTTATAGTACTAATTACATATAATTATTTACGTAAATCCACACAATTGTGATTTTTATATAATTTATTTAATGTCCATATGCTATCTGTTATGTTGTTTTAATGAATAGTCTATTTGTTTTGTTAATAAAAAAATACAAAAAAGCCATTGATAAACCAATGAAATTTCTCTTCTCTCCTTATCTATAACAAAATATCTGACTTGCATTTTGCATGCATGCATTCTTGTGTGGCACTGTGCAGGCATGCTTCCAGACCCAAAGGACACCCACATTGTGGTGAACTGGATGATTGCACAGACTGTGACAGCAGTGGCTGGCATGGTGTCCTACCCCTTTGACACTGTGCGGCGTCGCATGATGATGCAGTCTGGGCGCAAAGGAGGTATACAACACATGCTCAAACACATGTACATGTACAAACACATAACTACAAATATATTGAGCAAAAAAAGGATAGCACACTGCTGCTCCCAAAAATCTTGATGTGTTTTTTACATTTAGATATCTCATTTTGAGATTTGATTTGAATAGTTTTATTTATTTCTACTCGAGTCATTGTATTTTGTCTTCCAGCAGATATTATGTACATGGGAGCCATTGACTGCTGGAGGAAAATTGCTTGTGATGAGGGTGGTAAAGCATTCTTCAAAGGGGCTCTGTCTAATGTATTTAGAGGATTTGGGGGTGCTTTTGTGCTTGTGCTGTATGATGAAATCAAGAAGTTTGATTAAACAATAAGTAAAAGACACATGGCCTTGGTTAAATATGAAAGATGATAAAATATAAAATATATTTAATTAAGACTATGTGATTCTCTTGCTATACATTTTAGGTTTAGAGAAACCACTATCCTTCTGTTATAAAAAATATATATATATATATATATATATGATCAAAAGAAAGCACATGTGGGCCTATATGTGATTTTAGCATGATAACAGACTTTGTCCCTATTCATGTATCATGCTGTAGATTGACGCAGTGGCTAAAAAGAAGCTATAAGGAGGAATATTATATTCCAAATAAAATATTAATATATATATATATATATGTATGTATGCCTATGAAATTAGCAAAATAGATATGTATGTATGCTATAAAATAACAAAACAACAACAGCCATATCACCCTGCAGCTCTTGACTGGTTGCCCGCTGAAGCTGTGCAGGGTTGAGGTTGGTCAGTACCTGGATGGGAGACCACATAGGGAAAACTAAAGTTGCTGCTGGAAGAGGTGTTAGTGAGGCCAGCTGGATGTGCTCACCCTGCGGTTAGTGTGGGTCCTAATGGCCCAGTATATTGATGGGGACACTGTCCTGAAAAAAGGGACCATCCTACAGATGATATGTGAAACTGAGGTTCTGACTCTCTGTGGTCATTAAAAATTCCAGGGCACTTCTCGTGAAAAGAGATGGGGTGTGACCTTGGCATCCAGGCCAAATTCCCACCATTGGCCCTTATCAATAATGGCATCCTAATAATCCCCATCCATGAATTGGCTATATCACTCCACTCTCTCCTCTCCACCAATAGCTGTTGTGTTGTGAGTGTACTGGTGCACTATGGCTGCCATTGCATCATCCAGGTGGATGCTGCACACTGGTGGTGTTTGAGGAGAGTCCCTTGTTCACTGTGTAAAGCGCTTTGAGTGTAGTGTCTGAAAAGCGCTATATAAAATGTAACGTTCTTCATTCATTAATTCCCAATTTAAGCCATCTTTAGTAGATCAATGAATGTTTCTGATCAAATTCTCAAAATATGTACTGTACATAATTTGCCTATTATTTACTATTGTTTATCTCACATACTTGAGTACAATGCTCTGCACTTTGTGTTTTGGTACAGGCCTACATTTTAAGCTTTATGTGAAAAAAGTTCCTCTTCTCTCTCTCTCTGTCTCACGCTCTCTTTTTTGGACAACATGCTGTTGTGCCTGCTGGAAAATAAGGAACATTTTTGATGATTAACAATGTTATAATGCAATTTAAAATTATGTGTAAGTGATGAAGTGTGGGTCTACAGTATTCGTTTTTTAAATGTAATTTTATTTACATGTAGAGCACAGGTTTTTTTTTAAATGTAATTTCTGTTCTAGTTTAATGAAAATATACAATTAATATTCTGTAAAACTCAGTAGGAGTTTATAAATATCACTGATAAGCAGCACATAATTCATACCATATAGAGTCTTTGGAGGAAGTATCGCGATAAACCTCGTGAGTGTGCGTAGCGTAACCTCTGCAGCATCTCCGTCACTTTGTACTCTGCTGTAGCCTACCTCCTGCTTCTTCCAGCATTTATCAGTATACTGTGTTGATAATATAGACTTCTGAGCTACACTATTAGCGCTGCTATGGCTGATGCTGCAATTTCTTTCGCTAAAGACTTTTTGGCTGGTGGAGTCGCTGCGGCTATTTCCAAAACTGCCGTCGCACCGATAGAGAGAGTGAAACTGCTGCTGCAGGTGAGAAGGACATGTTGTGCCCTAACGCGAGATACGTAATTGCTCTGACTTGCTCTTAACGCAGTTTGACATACCATAAAATGCATGGCAATGCATAAATATTGTCTGACTTACTAAAGAATAATACGAATCCTCTTATGGTTGGAATGATTCGCTTTGACTTTAACCAGTAAAGGTCACCCTTGAAATGTATGTTCT
Organism: Xyrauchen texanus; assembly: GCF_025860055.1. Taxonomy (NCBI): domain Eukaryota; kingdom Metazoa; phylum Chordata; class Actinopteri; order Cypriniformes; family Catostomidae; genus Xyrauchen; species Xyrauchen texanus. Next base: position 31,924,271 of record NC_068293.1, on the reverse strand, counting down.
CTGTTTGCAACGTCCTTATAGCATCCTTTACAAAATGTATCAGGAAGCCTAACATTCAAACTGCCGTTGGAAAATCGAGTTTCCATGCTTGCATCTTCCCATTTCCATTTTTAATACTAGATTTAAGGCCGTACTGTGTGACTTTGGCAGCTGGCTGTGTGGCACGTCTTCCCCCTGCGGTCTTGTCTCGTTTTACAGGCCCTGGCTTTATGTATTAGGTCTAATTTAGCCAAGAATGAATTACGTTCCTTCCTGGATCAACATCTTTTGTTACTTCTCGAACAAAATTCCCGACAAATTAACCTTCGATTACCCGTAAAATCGGATGAAAATTATAGGTTTATACGCCGATCAGCCACAACATTAAAACCACCTGCCTAATATCACGTAGGTCACAATCGTGCTACCAAAACAGCTCTGACCATCGACGCATGGTCTCACAATGACCTCTAAAGGTGCCCTTTGGTATCTGGCACCAACACGTTAGCAGCAGATCCTTTATGTAAGTTGCAAGGTGGCGCCTCCATTGCGAGGCGGGGCCTCCATGGATTGGAATTGTTGATTCAGCACATATCATAGATGGTCAATCGGATTGAGATCTGGGGAATTTGGAGGCCAAGTCAACACCTTGAACTCTTTGTCATGTTCCTCAAATCATTCCTGAACAATTTTTGCAGTGTGGCAGGGTGAATTATCCTGCTGAAAGAGGCCACTGCCATCAGGGAATACCATTGCCATGAAGGGGTATACATGGTCTGCAACAATCTTTAGGTTGTTGGTACATGTCAAAGTAACATTTACATTTACATTTACATTTATGCATTTGGCAGACGCTTTTATCCAAAGCGACTTACAGTGCACTTATTTCAGGGACAATCCCCCCGGAACAACCTGGAGTTAAGTGCCTTGCTCAAGGACACAATGGTGGTGGCCGTGGGGTTAGAACCAGCGACCTTTTGATTAACAGCCCTGTGCTTTAGCCACTCCGCCACCACCACTCCAAGCCTCATTGATCCGCATCCACATGAATGTAACATGAATGCCAGAACCCAAGGTTTCGAAGCAGAACATTGCCCATAGCATCACAATGCCTCCGCCGGCCTGCCTTCTTCCCATAGTGCATCCTGCTGCCATCTCTTCCCCAGGTAAACGGCATACACACACCCGGCCGTCCACATGATCTAAAATAAAACGTGATTCATCAGACCAGGCCACCTTCTTCCATTGCTCCATGGCCCAGTTCTGATGCTCACGTGCCCATTGTAGTTGCTTTTGGTGGTGGACAGAGGTCAGCATGGGCACTCTGACCAGTCTGCGGCAATGCAGACCCATACGCCAAAAACTGCGATGCACTGTGTGTTCTGACACCTTTCTATTATGGCCAGCATTACATTTTTCAGCAGTTTGTGCTTACGTGGCTCTTCTGTGGGATCGGACCAGATGGGCTAGCCTTCGCTCCCCACGCGGATCAATGAGGCTTGTGTGCCCATGACTCTGTCGCCGGTTTACTGGTTGTCCTTCCTTGGACCACTTTTGGTAGGTACTACCCACTGCATACCGGGAACACCCCACAAGACTTGCCATTTTGGAGATGCTCTGACCCAGTCTTGTAGCATCACAATTTGGTCACTCAGATCCTTACACTTGCCCATTTGTCCTGCTTCCAACACATGTAATTCAAAAACTGACTGTTCACCCCTTGACAGGTGCTGTTGTAACGAGATAATACATGTTTTTCACCTCACCTGTCAGTGGTTTTAATGTTGTGACTGATCAGTTGAAGAATGTTGTGTAAGCTCCAAACCCTAAAACCAAAACCCTAAAACAGGGGCATCATTCATCTATTCTTTTAGAGAGGGGCATAAGTGGCAGACCTAGGTCACTTGATACCCTAGGCAACTTCCAAAGTTTGAAACATTAAGACATTTTTGGAGGATTTTTGGATGAACAGAAAGTTTAAATAATATTTATTAAATGGAAAAAATCATTTGTAATATTATAAATGTCTTTACTATAATTTCTGATCAATTTAATGCATTCTCTGTGAACGCAATTATAATTTTCTTTCACAAACAAAAATTGCATATGTTTCCAAGCTACAGTATAGTCATCCATCTTTGTTGTATGGAGCAGCAAAGAGCAGCATTGACATTTTGATAATAGGTAATAAGATTTTGTATTTCACAGTAACCTAATGATAAAATGTGATCTGGCAAAATCACGGTCACCCACTTTCTTAGCTCAGTCTGCTGCATACAAAGAAAAGACATGATCAAGGACACAAAATTAGTCAAGTAAGATATCATCTATCTCAGTGGATTTTGTGTTTGAATTTACAGGTACAACATGCCAGCAAGCAGATCAGTGCAGACAAGCAGTACAAAGGTATTATCGACTGTATTGTGAGGATTCCCAAGGAGCAAGGCTTTATCTCCTTTTGGCGTGGCAACCTAGCCAACGTCATTCGCTACTTCCCCACTCAAGCTCTCAATTTTGCCTTCAAAGATAAGTACAAACAGATTTTCTTGGGTAACGTAGATAAGCACACACAGTTCTGGCGATACTTTGCTGGTAACTTGGCCTCTGGTGGTGCTGCTGGAGCCACTTCCCTTTGCTTCGTCTACCCTCTCGATTTCGCTCGAACCCGACTAGCTGCAGATGTCGGGAAAGCTAGCAGCACTAGGGAGTTTAGCGGGCTGGTCGACTGCCTGGGCAAAATATTTAGGTCAGACGGGCTACGAGGCCTGTACCAGGGCTTCAACGTTTCTGTCCAGGGCATCATTATCTACAGGGCATCCTACTTCGGAGTCTATGACACTGCCAAAGGTGGGAGGATTCTGCTTTGAGACAGTAACAAATAAGATTAAATATCAAAGTTTAGAATGTGAACATAGATGGGAATTTTTAATTCATATTTATATTTTTGAATATTTCTCACTGATCTTTGACAATAATTGGGGAAATTGTCTTTTTCTATTGACACAATGAAAAATACATATCTTAATAATACAGTAAATCTAAAAATATAAGAGGCTTGTGCTCTAGCTGATCTAATTTGACATTGATGAATCAATGAGATTTCTCTTCTCTCCTTATCTGTAACCAAAACCTCTGACTTGTGTATTTGCATGCATGCATTCTCATCTGGTGCTGTGTAGGCATGCTTCCAGACCCTAAGAACACCCACATTGTGGTCAGCTGGATGATTGCACAAACTGTGACAGCAGTGGCTGGCGTGGTGTCCTATCCCTTTGACACTGTGCGGCGTCGCATGATGATGCAGTCTGGGCGCAAAGGAGGTATACAACACATGCTCAAACACATGCACTCATTTGAATTACTCCCTGCTCTCCATGAGGTATGCATATACAGTATTACAGCTGAAGGTTTTGTCTTTTGTCTTCCCAGCTGATATTATGTACTCGGGAACCATTGACTGCTGGAGGAAGATTGCTCGTGATGAGGGTGGCAAAGCATTCTTCAAAGGGGCTCTGTCTAATGTATTTAGAGGAATGGGGGGCGCTTTTGTGCTTGTGCTCTATGATGAATTCAAGAAGTTTGTTTAAACAATATAAACTAAGAAAACGTAGAATAGCTCTTACCACAACATTTTGTCAAGCTTTAACCAAACCCTATCCACTCAGCACAAATGTGATCTTTGGTTAAATAGTGTTAGATGACAGAAAGACATTAATATTTTTCTGTATGTGAATTCTGTTGCTATATTTTTATGTTAAAGAGACTGCTCTAGCCTCCTATGAAAAATAGTCAATATTTTATCAAAAGGAAGTATCTGTATATGCAGTTTAAATGTGAAGACAGACTTTGTCCCCATATGGTGTCATGCAGTGGCTAAAGAGCAACAATATGGAGAAACATTACATTCAAAATTTTAAAAATATAAATATGTATTCATAAGAAACGAGTGCTAAATAGTTAAATATTGAATGCTTAAAATAATTAAAATGCATTCATTTGTTGATTTTCTTCATGATGTTCCTCTGTAAATCTGAGACGTCACTTGCAGATTTGGGTCCATATCATGCAATAACATAATACCTCCACAAGAGGTCATGACAACATTACTATTAGTCCTGCTTTCAAACCGTTATCCTATCAACCTATGGACTCTATTTCTAAGTTGTCTTATCCAAGGCTTGTGGTAACAAGGATAAACAGGATAACTCAAAATAAAATGTGGATTTCAAAAGCCGCAGAATAATGTTCCGCACTTGAAACATTTACTCTGGTCACATGTTGGACTGAAAGTTGGTGTCATATTGGATCGTAGAGGTATTAAATGAGACGCTTTAATTCACAACAGATTTGCCTTCTATCCATCTCTGTTAACACAGAGACCAACACAGTAAAGTGCTCCAGCAAAGAATGTTTGGGGCAAGAGACGTGGCATTCTCCGACCTTATGTGACATGAAAAGTGTATTTCCACGATTTCTCTTTTTTTGGAATTCCGTTTAAGTATTTTCCATCTTGTATAATGAGGGGAGTCATATTTTCTTGGTCATTTTCTTGTCAGGCTCAGTGTTTGGTTGCGTCAGACTGATCTTGATTAAGTGGATTCCGTTTTCAGAAGTAGAGATGCCAGGGCAAGTAAGGCAGGGCATTTTGAGTTCAGTAATGCATGCACTGAAACTTTATATTCACTTTTAACATGTAAAACAATGGTAATCTTATGCCACACTATATGGAGAGAAGGGCTGTACTTTCAGACTACTTTCAGTTTAATGTTTGAACACCAAGAATGCTTGTAAATTCAATAAAAGTTGGAAAACCCAAATGGTTGCATGTGTGTGTGTGTGTTTTTTGTGTGTTTTTTTTTTTTAAGATCTGGTTGAGGTATTTAACAAGTAATTATTTCGAGTTTGTGGAGATTTAAAGTTGTGTTATAATGCTTCTTTTTTGTTGTTGCACTTTTCAAATTTAATATAGTTTTTACAACTTGTATTATCAGCATATAACATTTTAATATTGAAACTTGAATTCATTCATTTACACGAATTTCAGAATTTCTTTGCTTTCGTGACCGCTTGCACTCTAGTTTTGCAAAGTTTGTGCAAAACCTAATTATCCATATTATCCCAGCATGATTTGAAAATGTTTTAAAGAGCATCTTGTGTGTTTCAATGGAACCAAGGAAATCTGACCTTTTGTACAAAGTAGTAAATGGGGTCAATGCATTGATAAGTGATTTAGTGCAGAGTCTGAAATGTTTTGTATTCAGTGACATTAAAACATTTCTTTGTTTTAAATTTTATTTTATATTTATCCTAAAAAAAACTGAAGTGGACACAGACTTTGGGTCCTCAATATATTTTTACAACACCCTTTTTTTTTTTAAACTGAATAACACCTCATATTCAAAATGTCCAGCATGTACAATGATGTGTAGATTAACAGAAGATATCGCTATGCATGCTCTTCTAAGCCAGAACTGTACTACCAATGAAAGGAGATACAGATTATTCCTGCTTGAAAAAGAAGGTAATAAGCATTCATACATAGTAAGAAAGGGTGAAACAGCAAAACGATTGTCTTCCACAGCTATAGCATTTCAGAGGCTCAGTAATCAAGGATGATCTACAATCTTGCACAGCTGGACACAGTCTCTCTATTATATCTCTGATTTTGTTTACTAGTATCAACAGACAGATTATACAAGCCTTTATAATGAAAACCATGCAAGTCTCAACTGGCTGAGATCAAAGGCCAGTGTAATTTACCAAAATGGCCATAATACAAAGCAATCTTCTGTAATGTGAACTGCCTTGTCTGACTCCAAGCATACTGTACATGTCAGATAAATATTAAGTCATTTTCTTCAAATGCAGCCTTGACAGTGGTTTGGAATAGCCAACCTGCAAGTAATTATAATACTAGTGTTAAGTGCTTTGATATGAAAATGACTGGTTTAAAACCATTAACTTTCTTCAGATAAAAGGACATTTACAACTGTTTCCACATGTGGATACTTTGAAAAATAATAACACGTGACATGAAATTAAAACATTATCGTATTCTCTTGCATGGATCAGAGGTTTGCAGAAAGCAGACACCTAAAATGACAATTGGAATGACTAACAATATCGAAAACCTTACACTTAAACATTTTTATTAGATTTTTTAATTAGTGTTTAAAATATGGGTAACACTACAATAAGGTTCCATTCATTAACATTAATTAATGCATTGTTATGAACAAACAATGAACTACATATATTTTTTACAACATTATGATCTTTGCTAATTTAAGTTAATAAAAATACAATTGCTCATTGTAAGTTCATGTTAGTTCATTATGCATTAACTAATGTTAACAAATACAACTTTCGATTTTAAAAATGTATGAGTATACATTCAATTAAAATCAACCAATATTAATAAATGCTGTAAAAAAAAAAATGTCATTGTTAGTTTATGCTAACTAATGTTAAGAAATATAATCTTATTGTAACGTGTTACCAAAATATGCTTATTCTAAGCTGTTTTAAAGCTCTTTATACTGCACTGTGTTCTTCTCACTCTCCTGTTCAATTAAACATTGTTCTCCAACTCTGAATGTTCAGCTAGCAAGTATGCATAATAAGTCCACTTGATGGCACTATTGAAATGGAAAAGAAATGGGAACGAAACAAAGGAATATCAGCAGGGAGCATTTTAAAATGCTCAAGAAGCATGAACATTCAACAAATAACAGACTGTTAATTTTTACCATTAAAAAGTATACAATTCAAATCTCAGTTACTACTTTGTTTTTGTTCTGTTTTGTTTGAGTACATTCCAGTGAAATAACCTATTCTTAAATCATGTGCAGTTCAGAGTAATCATAAAACCATCTTTAAAAAGAGTTTGTGATTTACATACAGATTTGACAGGAAGCATAGTTATAGAAGATTCGGTGATTGTGTTATGTGAAATTAAACGTGACTGCAGAAAAGTATTGAGGTATCCACTAGATTGATGCTTTTTTGTGGTCAGAATCCCATGCGCTTTAGTCAGTCAACACATGAGCACACACTCACTGAGGTGTGGATGGTGAGAAGTGAAATATTTCATGACAGGGCTTTCATCTAGACCTCTGATGACTCTTTGTTGTTGTTTCTGAGTTGTCCCAATGGACCATTCTTAACTCGCAGTCTGCTGGCTACACACACACACACACACACACACACACACACACACACACACACACACACACACACACACACACACACACACACACACACACACACACACACACACACACACACACACACACACATGTTGTGTTTCCATGTTTTATGGGGACTTTCCATAGACATAATGGTTTTTATACTGTACAAACTTTATATTCAATCCCCTAAACCTAACCCTACCCCTAAACCTAACCCTCACAGAAAACATTCTGCATTTTTACATTTTCAAAAAACATAATTTAGTATGATTTATAAGCTGTTTTCCTCATGGGGACCGACAAAATGTCCCCACAAGGTAAAAAATTTCGGGTTTTACTATCCTTATGGGGACATTTGGTCCCCACAAAGTGATAAATACACGCTCACACATACACACACACACACACACACACACACACACACACACACACACACACACACACACACACACACACACACACACACACACACAGGTACACTATCCTTATGAGGACTCTCCATAGACATAATGATTTTTATACTGTACGAACTATATATTCTATCCCCTAACCCTAAACCTATAACCCTCACAAAAACATTCTGAATTTTTTATTTTTCATAAATAAATACACAGTTTTGTATGTTTTTTTTTTAAGCTATTTGAATTATGGGGACACTAGAAATGTCCTCATAAACCACATTATAGCATAATACCCTAAAAACTGTCCTAGTAACCCCCCCCAATCACAAACACAAACTGTATCTTGCTTTTCATGTGGTGTTATGACTTTAATTTAGGTTTGTATAAAAGATAGCCCTCTCTTTTGGACTGTTAAATCAGTCAGTTACATTTATTAATTTAACAGATGCTTTTATCAAATGCGACTTGCAAATAAGAACAACATTCTGTGAGCAGAAGTGATTAATCCAAGTGGGAAAACATTACAAGTAGTGATACCAAATTTCAGCTGAGCACTAGAACTGTACAACTCTTTCTCAGAATTATTAATATATAAATTATTGTTTTACTACTAAGACCTAATGACCATACCATTAAATGTAGGCCATTCCTTCAACTGAAAGCAAATAATAATGTGTTCCAATGAAAAATGGAGGCAAATAGAATAAAAGAAGCATGCAGTTTTTTTGTACAGGAACTTTGCAGTCTACACCCATGTGTTGGGCTGATAATATATTGCGATACAGAGAAAAGCCTTCTAAACCTTGTGCCTTAAAGGAACAAGTGGTAAGTGTGGTTAGCTCATGATAAACTTGTTTTTGTTCAACAGATTTTGTCTTGTACTTTAACTGTAAACTGCAAAATGTCAACGATGGCCAAATCTGAGAATTTACTTACTGACCAATACAATTTTACTCAGAATATCACAAATAAATGACAAATGGTCTGAAAAACATTATATTGATCCTCATAATGAACATTCAGTTACTGCAGATTGTACAGGTTTGCTAATATAATGCAACTTTACATACAATTCAAAACACAGGTCATGATTAGTTCATGTTTACCAATAGAGCAGTGGTTGATAGGTTGCGACACCAAAATGGGTTGCAGCAATTTCTTCTGATAGGGTCGCAGGCAGCATGAAAAAAAACAATGCTTAATGCAAATAATACAATGCAACAAACTGTAATGAAGACTCAGGTTGGTTTGGATCCATATGCGGTTTTATTAGGCAGTAAACTCAGGTCGTACAGGCAATGGTCTAGGACAGGCAAACAGAGTGAGGCAGAGAGGCTGAGGCGTAAACAAGAACAGGCTAGAGATCGGGGCAGGCGGATATCAATCGTGGTAGGTAAACAGGCTAGAGTAACTGGGCAGGGAGAAAACAAACTGGAACGGGGAACAGCTAGGTCGGTACACAGGGAAACTAGAGAGGTATCTAAGTTGCTTGGAAATGTCGCCGGGGCTAAACAAGACTTCGCAAAGAGGGAACAAACAGACGTGGTTAAATAGAGTGGGGTAATAAGCAACAGCTGGGCGAGTAATCAGTACTCGGGTGAATGCGATCTCCGGAGGCTCGAGGAGGAGGCGCCTTCACCCATGTTCGTGACAGAGCCCCCCTCCTCTGAGCGGCTCCTGACGCGAAGATGCGACCCGTGCCGAGGTCTTCCCCGAGGTCGAGGGGCCGGTCTCTCCGGGTTGGTCCGGTGGAACTCTGTGATGAGATTTGGGTCGAGGATATCGTTGGTGCTGACCCAGGACCTTTCTTCCGGGCCGTACCCCTCCCAGTCAACCAGGTACTGCAACTGACCTCAGTGGCGCCTGGAGTCGAGCAGCCTTCGCACCAGGAAGGCTTCCTCGCCGCCCACGATCAGGGGAGGGGATCTGAGAGTGGCCTCCTCTTCGGCCCCCGGGTCATCGGCCGGTTTCAACAGGGAGACATGAAAAGAGGGAGAGATTCGGTAATTAGTGGGGAGCTCAAGACGGAAAGTAACAGGGTTAATCTTCCTAAGGATTCTAAAGGGGCCCACATACCTAGGACTGAGCTTTCGGCAAGGCTGGCGGAGCCGGAGGTCTCGGGTGGAGAGCCAAACCCACTGGCCCGGGGTGTAGTCGTGCCCGGGACGGCGGTGACAGTCTGCTTGCGACTTAGTACGGTCCACGGCCCGCTGTAGATGGACGTGGGCCTGGTCCCATACTGCCTCGCTGCGCTGCAGCCAGTCGTTAACGGCGGGGACTTCCGAGGGTTCTCCAGACCAAGGGAAGAGAGGGGGCTGGACTTTGCTAGGTTGCAGGCTGGGCACCTTTTGACGAAGTCAGCAGTGTCCTCGGGTAGGGTCCCCCACCAGAAGCAGTTACTCAGGAGACGGGTGGTAGCTGAGATTCCGGGGTGACCGGAGCTTGAGGAGTCGTGCACCCAGCGGAGTACCCTCTCCCGGAGGCTGGGGGGTACAAAGGTCTGATCGGTAGGGCACTCAGGAGGCGGTGGGACTGAGACCTGAGCCTGGGAGATGTCTGACATGAGGTCCCACTGGACGGGGGCTAGGAAGAGCGCGGGCGAGACAATGGGTTCGGCAGTGGTGTTTTGCACTGTGGCCTCGTGTTGACGTGAGAGGGAGTCGGCCTTGGTGTTCTTGGAGCCCGGCAGGTAGGAGATGTTGAAGTCGAAGCGGGTGAAGAACAGGGCCCATCGGGCCTGTCTGGGGTTGAGCCTCTTGGCGGAGCGGAGGTACTCAAGATTGCGGTGGTCCGTCAAGACCTGGAATGGTTGCCTGGCCCCCTCCAGCCAGTGACGCCATTCCTCCAGGGCTGCTTTCATGGCCAGGAGCTCCCGGTTGCCGACATCATAGTTTCGCTCAGCGGGGGAGAGTTTGCGGGAGTAGTAGGCACAGGGAAACAGCTTGGGTGGGTTACCTTGGCGCTGGGAGAGGACGGCTCCAATTCCAGTGTTCGAGGCGTCCACCTCTACCACGAAGGGGAGGTCAGGATTGGGGTGGTGCAGGATGGGCGCAGAGGTGAAGCGTTCCTTGAGTTGGGCAAAGGCCTGGAGGGCTTCAGCCGGCCAGTGGAGTTTGGTTCTACCTTTCTTCAGCATGGCGGTGAGAGGGGAGGCAACTGTGCTGAAGTTGCGGATGAACCGGCGGTAGAAATTCGCGAACCCTAGGAAGCGTTGGAGCTCCTTCACCGTGGCCGGTTGAGGCCATTCCAGGATGGCTCGCACCTTGCGGTCATCCATGGCCACTCCGTCTGGGCTGATGACGTACCCCAGGAAGGCTACCAACTTCTGGTAGAACTCACACTTCTCGGCCTTAGCGTACAACTGGTGCTGTATCAAGCGCTTGAGGACGGTACGGACGTGAGTGATGTGTTCCTCAAGAGTGTTAGAGTAGATCAGAATGTCGTCGATGTAAACAATCAGACAACGGTTGAGCAGGTCTCTGAACACATCATTGACGAAGGACTGGAACACAGAGGGACTGTTGGTTAAGCCGAACGGTATCACCAGATATTCGTAATGGCCGCAGGTGGTGGAAAAGGCGGTCTTCCACTCATCTCCCTCCCGAATACGCACCAGGTTGTAGGCGGAGCGCAGGTCCAGCTTGGAGTAAAACTTCGCGCTCCTTAGTTGCTCCAGAGCAGCGGGCACGAGTGGCAGGGGGTATCTGAATTTTATGGTGACGTCATTGAGGCCGCGGTAGTCGATGCACGGGCGAAGGGAGCCGTCCTTCTTGCTCACGAAGAAGAATCCAGCAGCTACTGGGGACGTGGAGGGCCGGATGAACCCCTTGGCCAGCTCCTCCTCGATGTAGGACCTCATGGCTAAGGACTCGGGTTCAGACAGGGGAAGACTCAGCCTAGGGGTGGTGTAGCTCCCGGCTTGAGTTCAATGGCACAGTCGCTAGGTCGGTGAGGCGGAAGTAAGGAGGCCTTGGCCTTGCTGAAGGCCTCGCTTAGGTCAGCGTACACGGGGGTATCTGAGCGGAGACGTCCGATGCTTTCAGGACGTTGGTGGTTCCCACGGTCATGGGGAGGACTGTTTTCAGACACCTCGCCGAGCAGTCAGTGCCCCACTGTGTGATTTGACTGTGCCACCAGGAGATCCGTGGGTCGTGAAGACGGAGCCAGGGGAGGCCGAGGATTACCGGGTGGTGAGGGGAGGTGACGAGGTGCAGACGGATGGTCTCGGTGTGCAGCACACCCACCTGCAGGCGGATGTCGGTAGTGGTGTTGCACACTCGACCGGTACCCAGGGGACGTCCGTCTAGGGCCGCCACTGCCAAGGGAGGTTCACATACAGTCAGGGGAATACCATGTTGCTTACAAAAGTTCTCATCAATGAAGTTACCAGCCGCACCAGAGTCAATCATGGCATGGGCCTTTAAGCTAGGTGATCGGTAACAGAGTAAAACGGGCACCTTCAGGCTGGAACTGGTTAGGGTGGAAGAGAGGAGCAAACTCACCCCAGGTTGTTGTCGCTCAGGCGGACGCGTCGGGCAGTTGGAGCGGATGTGCCCGGCCTGGCCACAGTAGAGGCAGAGGCGGTTGGAGAGGCGGCGTTCTCTCTCCTCAGAAGTGAGGTGGGCGCGGTCTACCTGCATGGGTTCCGGGGCCGCTTGGCGCTGGGGTGCCGGAGCGGGCTGCGGGAGCCACCTCGCTGGTCGTCGGGAACGGATGAGGTTGTCGACTCGGATAGCCAGCGAGATGAATTGTTCCAAAGAGGTCCCCTCATCACGACACGCCAGCTCAGACTGCAGATCCGCACTCAGCCCCTGACGGAAGCGGTGTTTGAGGGTGCATTCAAGCCAGCCGGTTTGCGTTGCAAGGGTGCAGAAGGTGAGAGCGTAATCTGCTGCTGTGCGATTTCCCTGGCGGAGTGCCAGGAGTTGCTCACCAGCGCTCTTGCCGCATTCGGGGTGATCGAAGACGTCGATCAGGCTCTGCATGAAAGAGTCAAAGGTAAAGTGAGTGAAGCCTTGGTTGTGCCAAACCGCGGTCGCCCAGTCGAGAGCGCGGCCCGTCAGCACGGAGCTGATGAAGAGAATCTTGCTCTGATCAGTCGGGTATATCGTCGGTTGCTGCGCGAGGAAAATAGAGCACTGCATGACGAAGCCTCTGCACTTTGAGGGCGTGCCGTCGAATTTTTCTGGTTAGGCGAGTCGCGGACTGGCAGCGGCTTGGGGAAGTGGGTCGGCGGCTGACGCTTGGCTAGCTTGAGGAGCCGCGGGTGCGGACGCGGAAGCCGTTGCTGGCGCTGGTTGGAGTGCTGCCTGGACGGTGCGCATTATCTCCTCGATGGCAGAAGCGAGGCGCCTGAGCTGGTGCTGTTGCGCAGAGAGCTGGTTAGCCTGCGCCGAGAGTTCCTCCGAGAGGCGTGTGATCACCGCTGGATCGATGGGTGGCGAAGTCTTCTGTAATGAAGACTCAGGTTGGTTTGGATCCATATGCGGTTTTATTAGGCAGTAAACTCAGGTCGTACAGGCAATGGTCTAGGACAGGCAAACAGAGTGAGGCAGAGAGGCTGAGGCGTAAACAAGAACAGGCTAGAGATCGGGGCAGGCGGATATCAATCGTGGTAGGTAAACAGGCTAGAGTAACTGGGCAGGGAGAAAACAAACTGGAACGGGGAACAGCTAGGTCGGTACACAGGGAAACTAGAGAGGTATCTAAGTTGCTTGGAAATGTCGCCGGGGCTAAACAAGACTTTGCAAAGAGGGAACAAACAGACGTGGTTAAATAGAGTGGGGTAATAAGCAACAGCTGGGCAAGTAATCAGTACTCGGGTGAATGCGATCTCCGGAGGCTCGAGGAGGAGGCGCTTTCACCCGTGTTCGTGACACAAACAATACTACTGTGCATATAGAATAGCAAAATAAATATGGTTATAAACTTTTAAAAAGGAGGAAAAATGCTTTGTTGTTGATGTCAAAGGTCATGCGTGTAATTAAACTACAATATTTTGGTACAAATACAGCTATCACTTGGTAATATTACTATAACAATATTTAGCTCAAAGTTTATTCCATGTGTCAAGCTGGTAAATAACACATTGGCTGTTTTTTTATGCATTTACAAAATTGTTGCATTCAGCTTGTCATGTTATTAACTTTGCACATTGTTGGGCCTATGCAGTTCGTGGTAATATTAATACATTTCAATGTGATTTTACAGGCATTTTTGTGATTTATAAACAATTTTGTTACTGTATTGGTCGTCACTATATTAAAATAAAATGATTACATTTTAAGAACTAATATTGCAGTTTGGTTGTGAAAACATTATTTGAAAGTTCTGAGAATTTTTTAAATGTCCAGGTTTTAAAACGTTTTAAGAACTTCTTTTCTTAGTTATAAGAACATTCTGGAAAACCAAAGACAAAAAAATAAATGTGTTTCATTTCGGTTCATTCTGAACAGAAACAATATTTTTTTATTTCGTTTCTGGTGTTCAACAGGCTCTTTCTCAATTGGTATCCAGTTAGAACTAAACAAAAGAATGACTAATAATGGTTAATTATTATTAGTAAAAAATTTTTAGTGACAGTACTCTGTGCTAAGTGTGGTTGATATACCAGCTGCAGTGTTGTCAGATCTTGCAACAGAAACAAGTGACTTGGTCTGGAAAAAAAGCTAAAAATAAGGGATTTGCCTCACCAAAATAAGCAAAAATAAACAATAAATTTAATAAAAATGATCAACATAGAAATCATAACAAGCATAAAATACCGTCTTTTCAATAAATGTATTCTTACATTTTAAATATAAAATTTTCCCCAAAATATTTAAATTACTTAACAACAAATACATCTGGCTTTCTAAAATCAATGAATAGCCTAAATCTTTCCTGCATACATGCACACACAACGTGGGCACATTTGAACTAAGTGTCATCTTATGTAACCCATATGATTTTATTTTAATAATTTGTTTTGATTATAGATCTGCTTCTCAGTCAAAACCTGGCAGCATCACATCTGTATTAATGCATAATATCAAAAATTAATTCAGTGAAGAATTGGAAACAACTGAGAAATGTAATTTTTACCTCAATATTTTTCCTTGCATCTGGATTAATCGAGAATGTCTGTGTAGTAGTTATATATAGTTTGCCAAAAATATCTTGTCGTGAAAGACTAAATCCACAATGTGCAATGTGGCAAAGATCAAAGGACCAAAGCACATGCTGATCATGTTATCCTGAAAAGAATTAATCCCCATTTTTGGGGCAACAAGAAGTGGTGTAATTTTGAAAACTTACTGTGATTTACCCTTTAGTCTTCAGTTTCATGAAAAAATTATCAGACAGAACTATAAAAAATAAAAACCATCATTTAAAAATAACCTTTTTCACTCCAGATCAATCGAAAGGGGCTTTGTTCTAGTTTCTGGTTACATTATGCAAAAGAAGTTTTGGATTTATTTTCACAATGTCGTAACATTTGAAGGTTGAGGGTCAAAATCCCTTGGCTCTTCAGATATATCAATACATATATATATATATATATCCTTTTATATCAATATCTATCTGTATTCTGTTGCTTAACTTCTTTAATAAAGTGATGAATTAACTATATGCATGATCACATAATCAATTCTATTTTCTTATGCATAATTGAAATATACTTTGAATCATATGTGTGTTGAATGTTAATTAGTCTCTTTTAGGAACATTTCAAAGTCTTTCTCTCTGTCCTGCACGTAGTCTGAAGGTCCTTTGGGGATAAGCTTAGCTGTGATGAGGCAGGGAGAATGTTAAACATATGTTCTTTGTTTGATCGGTACTTTTCTATGACTAATTATATGGTTTAAAGTCCTATGTAATAACACCTGAATAGTAGAAGTGTGATTTTCTCTTATTATTTCTTTAGGGAAGAAATGTATGTTATTTCAACCCTCTCCTCTGCCCGAGGAGTGAATATTTTATCTCTCTGTTTTGGTTCAAATGGCCTGATAATGTGTGCTCTGGCTCTCTTGTGCCCAGAGAAGAACTGTCATTCGTCAGTGTTTTGTGTGTGCGTTTGACCTTCTACCTAGGTTTTGAACCAGGGATGCACACCAGGCCGTCTCGAAGACGCCCCGCGACCATCTGCGAGGTCACTTCAGACGTAAATCTCGGGCGCGGACGACAAGTGCGCTGATTAATGTTGATAGGCCATTTAACTATCTATATGTTGTGACTTTATGTTCTTTTAGCCAATCAGGAGTAAAATAATGGAATGTACGTCCTTGCAAATGGTATAATTGATGTAAGATTTTGTGTAAGGTACGAGTTAGCTTTCGATCTCCTCGTGAGACTTTGCCGCTGGCTCTACCAATTTCACTGCAAACTATTCTTCAGTAAATTTTGATTCTTTAATTGAATTTCTCGACTCCTGGTTTTCTTTCTCCATATCTGGTCCGGGTCATAACTGTTATACCCCTACCACATTTAAAGAACGTCCTACTAACAATGTCTAAATAACGTTTTTGAGAATATTTATCAATGACAGAAAACGCTGAAATAACTTTCTATTAATATTACTGCATGGACAGTTATTCATAACTTTTAGAGCATTTTTAGAGAAAGTTACCCTGCTATACCCTTGACAATAAAGGAGTAGTTCAACAAAAAATTCAAAATACTCTCATTGATTACTCACCCTCATGCCATCCCAGATATATATGACTTTCTTTCTTCTGCAGAACACAAATTATGATTTTTTTAGAAGAATATTTCAGCTCTGTAGGTCCACACAATGCAAGTAAATGGGTGCCAATATTTTGACACTCCAAAAAGCACATCAATGCATCATAAAAGTAATCCATATGAATGCAGTGTTTTAGTCCATATATTAAGAAGTGATATGATTGGTGTGGGTGAGAAACAGATCATCTTTTAAGTTCTTTTTTGCTAGAAATGTTTCTCCCTGCCCTGTAGGGGGCGATATGCATGAAGAATGTGAAATTCCAAAAACACAAGAAGAATGTGAAAGTTAAAGTGGAGATTGACTGAGCAGGGAGGAGAATATATAGTAAAAAATGACTTGAATAGAGATCTGTTTCTCACCCACACCTATCAAAACACTTCAGAAGACATTGAACATTTTGGCACCCTTTCACTTGCATTGTATAGGCTTACATAGCTGAAATATCTTCATTTGAGTTCAGCAGATGAAAGAGAGACAACATATCTGGGATAGCATAAGGGTGATTAAAAGATTTGTGAATTTTTATTTTTAGGTGAACTATTCCTTTAACCCATTTTTTTTTTTCAACAGGGAGTCCAACATCTAAAGCTTCAGGGTACCTCCACCACAAACAGACTGTCGTGGATCGTCAACACAGTTATGTTGACTTTTTAAAGCTGTTTGGTTAATTGTGTATGAGTCATTGTTTAAAGCAAACAAACCGACTGTCCTTTCCTTTAAGGCTGTTTGTTTTGGTGACTTATTGGCCCTGACATGTTCCAGTGCCTTGATTTAAAACCAGTGGTGCCATGCAGTGTTTGAAAACTGTCTCACATCAAAGGGCTCCACTTGAGATACGCATAAAGGTGACTCTCCACCTCAGTCCCACATCTTCCTCTTCTTCTCTCCAGCAACAATGACAATCAATTCTTCAACATCACTAGGTTCTGAAGAACAACTTATAAATTGTATGCATCCCCTGCTGGTCTCTTGGCGGCCAAGTTGACTTTACTGAAGCGTTTCTTTGATCCTGCCCCACTTTGATTCACTTTTCTCTCACCCTTTTAGCTAAACATATCATTGGAATTTCACTCTTTGTTCCTGACAGGTCTCGTCTTAGCTTGGTTTCTCTACAGACACGCAGCCCTTCCCAGAGGGGGAGAACTGCTCCCTAGCCCAGACGGAATCGAGTGCTGCTCAAAGATTTTATCCTTATCCTTTGAATTCACTCTCTTTCCCCCTTCTCTCCCTGCCTTGACATCTCGGTAGATGCATTCCATCCTTCTCGGCAGCACAATTGGAATGACATGGTTGGTGTGGTCAGTGTCATTCAGCGTTTCATAAATGCTTAGCTAAAGCCTTATTAATCTCAATCACAAAGCTCAGATTTCTACAATTGGTGGTTTGAATGCTAGAATATGCATATGAAACATTATAATATGATCAGTAAGTGCTTGTTCATCTGAACACCATTGTTCTGTAGGCCTGTTTACAGTTGTGAATGGTGACAAACAGAAGGGATTCGTTCATATTTTTCTTAGAATAATTTGATGTATAAGGTAGTTAACTGATGTAGCCTATAATGTTTAATTGTAATAAAAAGGTAACTAATTAGACATATATATATATATATAATGTTACATTTAATGAACCTGAAAGGCTATTGGCCCCACTGAAGAGCGCATTACATGTGACATCTTAAATCCATTTTCATGACAGGAGTGTGATGTAGTGGGCTAAAGCACATAACTGTTAATCAGAAGGTCGCTGGTTCGATCCCCACAGCCACCACCATTGTGTCCTTGAGCAAGGCACTTAACTCCAGGTTGCTCCAGGGGGACTGTCCCTGTAATAAGGGCTCTGTAAGTCAATTTGGATAAAAGCATCTGCTAAATGCATAAATGTAAATGTAAATGTATTGCATAAAAAAAAATATAGCGAAAAGTGCTGTTAACCTTAAAACAACCATAAAACTACAATTTAAACAACTTTACAGCTCAAATTAGACACAAGTTTATAACTCAAGAGTGAATGTACTGTAAGTGCTTTTATAAATGAAAAGCTTCACATTCTTCCCTTTAAACTAAATG
Organism: Xyrauchen texanus; assembly: GCF_025860055.1. Classification (NCBI taxonomy): domain Eukaryota; kingdom Metazoa; phylum Chordata; class Actinopteri; order Cypriniformes; family Catostomidae; genus Xyrauchen; species Xyrauchen texanus. The sequence continues at coordinate 31,905,907 of NC_068293.1, read as the reverse complement.
GACTCTATTTACTTTCATTGTAAGTGATTTCTGTAGTTTTTTTAATGCCTGGAACATACAGATTATTATCAAGCTACTTTTGAGGTTGAGATACTGAGATAAGAAGTGTGACTCATAAAAAGTAAATCAAATTATCGAAATAACTCTTTTGAACAGCTATGTGCAGTTGAAAGATTTGCTGATGTTCATCAGTGGAAAGGTCATTAGTGAATATTTATGTGAAGTTCTGGTCTAGCCTACCTTTTTCACACAGATACAAATTAGTCTGTAACTGATTAACTTAAAATCTTTATTAGATGAGACTTTATATTTAACATTCAACAACCCATCATATTTCATAAGAATAAATTAGATCACTATAACTCTAGTTATTACTGTTGCACAAAAGAAATGTCAAAAGCCAGTTGTTTAAATCTGTTTAAACAGATTAAAGTGATTTTATGTTAAAGCACTGTTACTAAGCAAGTCTGTTATTCATATACCCATAGTTTATATATGTAATGTTGGAGTAACGAGGCAGACGAGGAGTTACGGATCCAAACGCAGCTGAGGCTTTATTTGAATAAACAGAAGAGAAACACAAACAAACAACCCACGATGGGGAAATAAAGCATAAAACAGTTAACTAAAACACGAAGGATAAAACGGAGAACTTGGGCAGGGAAAACATACCGGGTTTACACCAAACAACGATCGACAAAGACAGCACAAAGACACGGGGTATAAATAGACAAACGTGGGAAAGGTGGCCAATGAAAGGACAGAACTCAAACAAGGTAACAAGGTGATAACCAGAAACCAAAGGCAAATTAACCAGGGCAGGTGTAAACAATGAACAGTGAATACGAACGCTAACAGAGGGTTGTGGAATCAAATAAAGGACTAAAGTGACAACAAGATGGAAAACGAGAGGGCAACAGTGAAACGAGACAGGGTGGACTATGGAATTAAATAAGGGACTAAAGTGAAAACTTAAGAAGTGAAAAGTGACAAGATAGAAAACAAGGGGGCAACAGAGAGACAAGACAGGGTAATCATTACATAGCCCCCCCCTAAAGGATCGGATTCCAGAAGATCAAAACAACAAAAGACGAAAAAGACCCACAAAGAAAAACCAAAATGAGGGCACCAGGGGCAAACAGACAGAGACAAGTGGGCACATGGGCGGACCAGGGGGGGGTACACTGGGCAGGCAGGAAGTCCGCGGGGGCCATTAGGCAGTCCAGGGAGGTGGAGAGGGTAGATAGATAGACCATGGAGGCCGAGAGGGCAGGCAAGCAGTCTATGGGGGTGTGTCAAGGGACCAGGGTCAGGTGGCCGCAGAACAGAGGCCGGTTTAGATGGCCCGGGAGCTGGCCACTTGGCAAGGACAGGGACCGGGTCGGGGGCCTGGGAGGAGGCCACTGGGCAGGGACTGGGTCAGGAGGCCAGGGAAGAGGACTCAGGACAGGAACAGGGGCAGGAGGCCTGGGTGGAGGCCACAGGGCGGGAACAGGGTCAGAAGCCCTGGGAGGAGGCCACAAGACAGGGACCGGGTCAGGAGGCCTGGGAGGAGGCCACAGGACAGAGGCCAGCTTCGGTGGCCTGGGAGGTGGTCGTGGGCCAATGGCGGTTCAGGGGACCTGGGAGGTGTGGCCACTGGGGAGCTGGCGGAGCAGCGTGAGGCGGAGCCAAGGAGGACCTCTGAGGCGGGGCAGTCGAAGACTTGGGTGGCGGCGCCGCAGGAGGCATAGGCAGGGCCGCAGGAGACCCTGGGGGCGGAGCAGAGGCAGGCAGAGCCATGGTGTACCCTGTGGGCAGAGCCGTAGAAGGCTTGGGAGGCGGCGCTGTGGAAGGCTGGAGGCGGAGCCGAGGGAGGCTCGGGAGGTGGAGCCGGGGGAGGCGATGGCGTAGAAGGCTCAGAAGGCGGAGCTGAGGGAGGCTCAGGAGGCGGAGCCGAAGGAGGTTCTAGAGGCGGAGCCCTAGAAGGCTCTGGAGGCGGAGCCGTAGGAGGCTCGGGGGGCGGAGCCCTGGAAAGCTCAGGAGGCGGAGCAGAGGGAGGCTCTGGAGGCTCAGGAGGCGGAGCTGAGGGCGGTGGCGCCGTAGACAGTTCTTGAGGCGGAGGCCTGGAAGGCTCCGGGGACAGAGCTGAGGAAGGCACAGAAGACGGGGCCAAGGAAGGCTCAGGAGATTGAGCCGCTGGAGGCTCTGGAGGCGGAGCCGTAGGAGGCTCTGGAGGAGGCTCGGAAGGCAGAGCCGTGGATGGCTCGAGAGGCTTGAAGGGTAGAGCCCTGGGAAGCTCGAGGGGCTTGAGGGGCGGAGCCCTGGAAGGCTCGAGAGGCGGAGCCCTGGAAGGCTCGAGAGGCGGAGCCCTGGAAGGCTCGAGAGGCTTGAGAGGCGGAGCCCTGGGAGGCTCGAGAGGCTTGAGAGGCGGAGCCCTGGGAGGCTCGAGAGGCTTGAGAGGCGGAGCCCTGGGAGGCTCGAGAGGCGGAGCTCCGGAAGGCCCGAGAGGCTTGAGAGGCGGAGCTCCGGAAGGCCCGAGAGGCTTGAGGGGCGGAGCTCCGGAAGGCCCGAGAGGCTTGAGGGGCGGAGCCCTGGAAGGCTCGAGAGGCGGAGCTGTAGGAGGCTCAAGAGGCTCTGGGGGCGGAACCGTCAGAGGCTTGAGTGGATCGAGAGGCGGAGCAATCGGAGGCTCTGGAGGCGGAGCCGTAGGAGGCCCCGTAGGCGGAGTTGCAGGAGGCTCGAGAGGCTCTGGGGGTGGAGCCGTAGGAGGCTTAGGGGGCGGAGCCCTGGGAGGCTCGAGAGGCTTGAGGGGCGGACCCCTGGTAGGTTCGAGAGACGGAGTCCTGGAAGACTCGGGAGGCGGAGCTCTGGAAAGCTCGGGAAACTCGGATGGCTGAGCTCTGGAAAGCTCGGGAAACTCGGATGGCTGAGCTCTGGAAAGCTCGGGAAACTCGGATGGCTGAGCTCTGGAAAGCTCGGGAAACTCGGATGGCTGAGCTCTGGAAAGCTCGGGAAACTTCGGATGGCTGAGCTCTGGAAAGCTCGAGGAAACTTCGGATGGCTGAGCTCTGGAAAGCTCGGGAAACTTCGGATGGCTGAGCTCAGGGAGCCGGTCCGGAGGCTACAGGCGCTGGCTCAGGGACGGTCGAGGCTACAGGCGCTGGCTCAGGGACGGTCGAGGCTACAGGCGCTGGCTCAGGGACGGTCGAGGCTACAGGCGCTGGCTCAGGGACGGTCGAGGCTACAGGCGCTGGCTCAGGGACGGTCGAGGCTACAGGCGCTGGCTCAGGGACGGTCCGAGGCTACAGGCGCTGGCTCAGGGACGGTCGAGGCTACAGGCGCTGGCTCAGGGACGGTCGAGGCTACAGGCGCTGGCTCAGGGACGGTCGAGGCTACAGGCGCTGGCTCAGGGACGGTCGAGGCTACAGGCGCTGGCTCAGGGACGGTCGAGGCTACAGGCGCTGGCTCAGGGACGGTCGAGGCTACAGGCGCTGGCTCAGGGACGGTCGAGGCTTGCGGCACTGGCTCATTGACGTTTGAGGCTTGCGGCACTGGCTCATTGACGTTTGGGGCTTGCGGCACTGGCTCATTGACGTCTGAGGCTACAGGCTCTGGCTGGGTTACCGTGGTTGGCGAGGATTCGGGCTCGCTCACAGTGACATGCGGGGGCTCTAGCTCGCTCACCGTGACATGCGGGGGCTCTAGCTCGCTCACCGTGACATGCGGGGGCTCAGGCTCGCAGACCAGGGCTGGCGCGGGCCGGGAGGCGGAAGCCCGTCTTCTTTCCCTCCTCCGGGCAGACGCAGTGGGCCGCGCTGGCTCATGGAAGGCGACTGGCGTGGGGGCAGGCTCGCTGACAGGTGGGGCTGGTGTGACAGGGTGCGGTGAGCTGCACGCTAGTAGGGTCATCTCCAGGTAGTCGCGGAGAGTGCTGCCGGGCGTTGCCTGTGGCACCTGCTCCCTCAGCGAGGGATTTAAGCTATCCCTGAAGAAGACCATCAGCGCAGAGTCCGGGAAGTCAGTAGCGTTGGCCAGGAGGAGGAAGTAGCGAGCGTGGTCTACGAGCGGGTAGTGCTCTTGCTGCAAATTGAGCAGCCGACATTTGGCTCGGATAGCTGCTGGATCCATGTGCGTTCGATCGTTCTGTAATGTTGGAGTAACGAGGCAGACGAGGAGTTACGGATCCAAACGCAGCTGAGGCTTTATTTGAATAAACAGAAGAGAAACACAAACAAACAACCCACGATGGGGAAATAAAGCATAAAACAGTTAACTAAAACACGAAGGATAAAACGGAGAACTTGGGCAGGGAAAACATACCGGGTTTACACCAAACAACGATTGACAAAGACAGCACAAAGACACGGGGTATAAATAGACAAACGTGGGAAAGGTGGCCAATGAAAGGACAGAACTCAAACAAGGTAACAAGGTGATAACCAGAAACCAAAGGCAAATTAACCAGGGCAGGTGTAAACAATGAACAGTGAATACGAACGCTAACAGAGGGTTGTGGAATCAAATAAAGGACTAAAGTGACAACAAGATGGAAAACGAGAGGGCAACAGTGAAACGAGACAGGGTGGACTATGGAATTAAATAAGGGACTAAAGTGAAAACTTAAGAAGTGAAAAGTGACAAGATAGAAAACAAGGGGGCAACAGAGAGACAAGACAGGGTAATCATTACAATATAATACATACCACTAATTTATACAACTATCAACATGGTTGTTAACTTGTAAAGTAGCCTGTTTACTGATTTTTAAAATATATTTTAACAGCGTTACTGGTTTGTTAAGGGTTTGTGTGTTCACAGCATAAATTGCAGCATTAACAAATTACACTGTTCCTCTTTTTGGTCCATTGTTTTGATGTTTGCTCTTATTTAACGCAGTCATTGCTGTTGCTATTGTCATCACTGTTAATAATTTGCTGTGTGGGGATGTTCAGAGCTCATCCTTTTAAGTTTTTTGTTGATTGTCAGCGTTTTTGAAGTGTATATATTAAGTATTGATGGTCTATTTGTGTCTTATCAAATAAGGCACTTTTGTTGCAAGATATCCTCTTTTATAGACAGAAATAGTTTTGCAAGATTTAACATTTACTCATTTAACATTGTGTATGATAAAGAATAATACAAATTAAAGTTTACTGTGTTGTTAAAATTGCAAACGAGCTCTGTAGTCATGTTGTCTTTTTAAAGTTTTCTCAACCATTTATTTTTTCCATTGCAAAGCTAAATATTTTAGTTGTGTAAGGTATTTGGGTTAAAAGTTAAGAAAAGTAAAAAATCTCTTGCTTCAAGTTGCCGTTAAATAAAACGTAAAAAACATTTTTATTTTTACAGTAGTTACAACAGAATTTGAAGCAGCAATTCATCTCATATTCTCAAGATAACTAAAATTAGAATGCCATATCTTACAGATTTTTATTATGATCAAAATGTCCACACTATAGGTTTGTTAATAGTTCTTTGCAGCACTGTTCAGCTCGGAAACCTTTCTTATCAAAAAACATTTTCTTGAGTTCATTGTATAGTTATTTGTAGATTTACTGTAAAAAGTTTTGTTACATTAGAGGGCCTTCAGATAAGCATATTAGTTCTAGGTCTCATTTGTTAACTGAAATAAAGGATTGAGGATTTTTTAAAGAACCCTATAACTTATAATTTCTGCTATGTAACTTTTTTGAAATCTTCATTATAAAGAGTGTAAGCAAAAATGTCAAATGGATACGCTTGCCCTTTTTCAGTCCAAAGCCACACAGTGAAATAATCAGCAATCATTTCTAACAAATCCCAAGAAATAAATACTAATGTTTATTTTAATGCTTAAAATATAAGTTAATTGGGGTAAAGGGAAAGAAAAGTACATTTATGTTATTTAATTAAAATTATCTAATTTTATGATATTTCATATGTGTTTTATTTAATATACTTACCTGCTGCTGAAGTCCAGGATTGGTTGAATGGTGTGATGGTTCGGGGCAGAGTGTGTGCAAATCAGAGGGCGACAATAGGAGAGATGGCTGTGGTGAAACAGAGTTTCAGGTTGTGTTCACACTTGTTAGGTTTGGTTAGATTAAAACAAACTCTGTTGTGATTGCTCTGTTAGTGCGAACTAGTGTGAACGTCACCCGAACCTTGGTGTGCACCAAACAAGCGGTCCGAGACCCCCTGAATAGTGGTCTCGGTCCGCTTCCAAATGAACTGTGGTGCGGTTCGACTGAAATAAGAATGCAGCATGGACCAAAGATGTCTAAACGGACCAATAACATGATGTGATATCACAAGATGCGACCCTGAAAATAATTAGTTTGTGCAACGGAGGAATTCCTGGCACTGTTTTGACTCCTTTACACATTTTATTAGCTCTTTTGTTTGTTCTCAGATGGTAAAAATACCACCATATATACATAAATCCAATGAGTGCATTTCGCCCAGCAACCAGCATTGTTTTGGATGTTCTGCAAGTTCTGTTGCAAAATATACATCATAAAATCTGTCCAAGCACATTGTGACCCTATCCTTATGCCTTTTGTTTTGTATCTTTAGGTTCTGTGTTAAAAATGCCAGTGTGAATGCTAAGCGAACCAGGACCAAATTTATCATTTTCTTTTTTGGTCCGGACCAAGAGAACCGAACTACAAGTGTGAACACATCCTCGGTGTGTTTAACTGGGTAAAAGCCATTCTTATGCCATTCTTATAAGTTGTCGAAAAGAGAACTTTTTAAAAATTGGTAAAGTGTCAGTGAAGCGTGAGGTATAAAAATTCCCCATCAGAGCTTCGAGGTGTTTGTATTCTCAGCTGTTACAAGACGGATCCAAGAAATACAGTGGCGAGAGAGACTGTTAAGTTCACTGTTGCGATAAACGCCAGTGTATTTAATTTTTAGATGTTATCGCAGGAGATGAGGGGACAATCCAGATAGCACCCAGAGCTACCAGAGATACTTTGTGGTTCCTCTGGCACCACTGGATTCTCTGTCTCTCCGACGTTCATCTCTCGGCTCGTGAGCGATGCATGGAGGAACGGCCTGAATTTTATACAGAGAGTTAGACATTGTCACGATCCCCTGTTGTCTGCCCCGTGTTTCACTTGTCAATTGTCATGCACTACACTTCCCATGATTCCCGGCCCTCATCACTGTGTTATTGTGCTCACCTGATTGTCGTTTTGTCATCACCATGTCTGTGTATTTAAACCCTGCTGTTTCTCCATTCCTCTGTCGATCGTTGTTGAATGTGGATGTTTGCATGTAGACTCTTGTATGTGTTTGTTATTATTACCTTTGCCCTCCGTGGATGTTTCCCCAGCCTGTGTTCTGAATGTTTTTTCGTGTTTATGTTTTGTTCTCCCATAGTGGATGTTTTGTTTGTTCCAGTAGTTTGTCTTGATTATTTTCAATAACGCTGCACCTAGATCCCCACTCCTCGTCTGCCTTCTCCTGCGTTCGTAAAAGACATGTTTTTTATGTGCTTCTTGAGCGAAGCAGCAGTTGTTCATGCCTCAACATTCACAAACAGTGATTCAGGGCTGCCATGTTTTATTTTTATTTTAAAAAGGGGTTTTGTTCATGTTTAAAGTGAAATGTGATTTTCAAGTTTAATAAAACAGTGCCACATATCTAAAAAAAAAAGTACATTAAACAGAGTTAACAAGGGTTTACCAAGAGTTTTATTACAGCTGAGTGATTTTCGAACGTTTAACGTTATACTTTTTCCCTATTGAAAAGATTTGATTCCAATTAACACCTCAACTGAGGTCCGATTGCTAGTGATTTAAATGTTTGAACTGTTTTGCAGTTTTATCCTGTAAATCTAATTTTGTGCATTTTACTAAAAGTTTAAGAGACTGTGTCTTTTGTGAGGATTTAAAGTTAAAGATAACTTTTTAATAACTTAAAGAACATTTAATGATTGCTTTTCATATTTCTTTTTTCAAATGAAATAAGATTTTGTATTTTCTACTTGATACTGTTCTGTTGTGAATATTTCATATTATAGGGAATTGAGTTAATTAGACATACATACACATAAACAAGGGTTAATTTAGTAACATACATACTAATTTAGAGAGAAATAGTGAAAAAAAAGCCCTCCTCACACGAGACTGGAATCATTCTAAGAATAAGAAGTGAGGGGGAGACAATCAAGGGGAAGGAAATAAGTGAAGGAACAGTGGGGTTTAGTGGCTCAGGTACTATAAATAGTGACACCTGTTCCTCTATGCTCTGCAAACTGAGAGCTCTTTATTGACAAATGACTGAAACAGGAGCTGATCATGAACAACTCTTGCCTGTGTCTCCAGTTTGTCCTTCTCTTGCACTTTGCCCTGGAGCCCAGGGCTGAGTATGTTGAAGAAGGTAAGAGAGTTAACTTTATGCCACTTAAATTACAGAATACTTTATTTAAATAGCCATATTTAGTGTTTATCTTCTGAAATAATTGAGTGTTTCTTATTGTTATTTCCATGTGACAGATAATGTTTTGATTTAAGCCCGTTGAGAAATGAAATGACATAACTGAGAAATCTTGATTGTGAAATAACACAGATAAACCTCAGAACACAGATATATGTGTGTATATATACTGTATATATGTATGTATATATATATATATATATATATATATATATATATATATATATATATATATATATATTACAACTGCTATGAAAATGTTTACATGAAGGGCAAATGATGGGACTTTACAAATTTTGTATGAATTTTGTATGACAGGAAATCCCACAAAAATGTGGTTATTACATTTGTCGAAAGAACATAAAATAACCTTTAAAAATCCAAAACCCAAAAGACAAAAATGACCTGACATTAAGAGCATAGGTTAAATGAGTAGGAGCAGAAAATATGACATGCATCGGTTAGATACAGATGTAGATAACATCTGATCAGTTAGTTGAGAAGTAGCGGTGTGTCAAAGCGAATAAGCTGTCTAGGGTGCCACATGAAAAAGTCTGAGGTGGGGAAGTTATGCGTTCACATGAAGTGGTATATCCTGTGCACCCTACGCGGAAGATTCACATCAAAATACATTAATAAGTAAAAACCCCATGTTTTCGTGGTAAAGCTGTGTTTTTTCCCCCCATTTAATTAATTTTAAATGGATAGTTCACTCAAAAAGGAAATTCTGTTATAATGTTTTTCCAAACCCCTTAGACTTACTTTTCTTATCTGTGGAACACATAAGGAGATGTTAGGCTGAATGACAGCCTCAGTCACCATTCACATTCATTACATGTAGAAAAATGCAATGAAAGTGAATGGTGACTGAGGCTAACATAATTAATAAGATCTCCTTTTGTGTTCCACGGAAGGAAAAAAAGACATAAAGTATTGGAACAACAAGAGGATGAACTGTTTTTGAGTGAACTACCACTTAAAAGTTAAAAACACTCATAACAAATACTATTTCTCATACTTACTCTGTACTTATCATGACTTAGATCTGTACAATATTGACCTGGACAAGATTGATATGAAGATTAGTAATACATCACATGATATCACTGTAACATGGAAGACCCCAGTTGAAACAACAGATCCAATGTGTTACACAAGTGAATTGCAGTGCAAGAACCAATGTGTCAAAGACTGGAAGGTACTTCACCATTGGACATCCACAGACACTCACACAATAAAGAACACTTACTTTCTATCTGCACTAAGGCTTACTGTGAGCAGGAAACAGAAGCAACCAAGATTGTTTTTTTTCTTTTTTCTTTTTTAATGTGACTGGAAAAACACAGCTGCACATATAATTATACATATGTAAGTATATGTTGAAAAAGCCAGCATTCGTTGTGTTTGGATGCTGGTCCTTAGCAAATGATGCTGGTGTGCTGATGTCCCTACCAGGAGTTTTTTGTTTGCTTGACTGATTTTCTCAAATTTCATGCAACTATGTGTACTGTTCAAAGCAAATATGGAAAATCTTAACAAAGAAGTCTTTGTGTTTATACTTTTGCAGAGAGGTCAGAAGTATGAAGTTGAACATAAACATAAGGTGCATGTTTTCAACCTATCTACCCTCAGTATGAAGGAGAATTATGATTTCAGAATAAGAATGAAGCTGAGTTGTATAGATGGAGACTGGAGCACTTGGACACAAGTAAAACACTGGGGAAATAATACAGGTAAAGTCTTTTGGTATTTGGAAAACATGCATTTGTTAACCAGGTTAACAAGTTAATCTAACAGGTTGATGACAAACATGACAAAAGTGTTACTTGAAATAAGCATGTATTGGCCATAATTTGTAAAAATATATATAAAAATAAACAAAACAGATGCAATGTTTGTAATTCAAGAGTAAATCTTGATGATATTAGTTTATAATCAGGGATGAGAGTTTCTATTTTCGTGTTTTTTTTTTTTGAAATCTTGACATCATGAAATAGTATACAGTTAGAATGCAACCAAATATTTTGTTCACAGGTACTTGTATGGCAGAATCATCTTCCTACATGTGGTGTTATATTTTGATAACTGTGCTGCCAATGACCGTCTTTCTTCTAATTTGTCTGCTGACGCAAGAGGGGTGAGGATAACCAATGCTAAGGTTATTATTATATTATCCAAAAAGTTTTTTCAGACTTTTGAACGCTGATGCCATTTTTGTCTTAAAAGCATTAGAAGACTGATCTTTCCTGTTGTACCAGATCCCAAAGACTTTAAAAATAAAATCATGACCATTGACCATTCTCAGGTAAGGCCAATGTTGTCCATCATATCAGCCAGAGAATTAGATACTTTAAATCTGAAATAATTTTGCCCGTCACTTTCATTTAAAGTGGTGGAGCAACCTGACGCAGTGGAGTGAGGAGTGCACAACAACAGATATTGAGATTATCAACAAGAGTGAAAGGGATGGGGATGACCAGACGCTGGTAATACAGTCCATGGATACCAGCCACGAGCAACATGTCAGCATGTACTGCATCTATTCCTCTGCAACCCCCTGTGTGAACACAGAACCACAGAACTCACAGAGCGTATTGGGCTATATTAACCTCTAAATATCACTAAAATATACAGCTGAGCTGGTGTTATGCTTTTGAAGACATCATTATACCAGAATTGGAGTTTGTGGCTTTTAGTCCATATCGATTTGCTTTGAAGCCATCTATGGGCTAATGTACTCCTAAAAGTTGACAAAATTACTTTTAGCTTATATACACGCACAATATTCACAGTCTTTATTTTCTGGTAAAATTAATAAAAGTATAGAGCACAAAAGTGTGGTTCCAGTGAAAATACCTTTACATTTTTCCATAGGTGAACTGATTTATAATGATCATTTTTATATCTTAAAAGACAGACCTACTGTGAGCTCTGAGGTTGTTAATCTATGGCATCTGATTCTGTTACAGCCATCAATTCATGTTTTTTACACTTGACCTGTGGTCAAGTCTAGAGGGGAACTTTTTAGTTACCTAAAGAGTAGTAGATTCTCAAGTTGTTTGACAGGCGATATCTGTATCTAAAACGTGATTGGCTCTTTTACCTGTAAGGCGGGACTTCCTTTCTACATTCTTTGACCATTGGGCATGAGCTCCTTGGTTGGGCGTTCCAATTTCTCCCATTCATTTTCATTTTAATAGAAGTGGCCCATCTCTTCTAAATAGTCTCTGGTATGGGTGTTACCATCTAGACACAACCGAGCCCTGCCAAGATAGTCCACTTCTATGACACACTAAGAATGACACAATGAAGTCTCCCTACATTATCAAACTATATCTGAATATATTGCAATAAGATTAAAATATATTTTATATATTCTTACAATTGACTACTTTAAATCAATAGTTTTATACACTGATCAGCCACAACATTAAAACCAACGACAGGTGGGGGCCTGGATGTTACTTTGGCACATACCACCTCCCTAAAGATTGTTGCAGACCACGTACACCCCTTCATGGCAACGGTATTCCCTGATGGCATTGGCCTCTTTCGGGAGAATAATACATCCAGGCAAAATACAATAATAATTCAATGGTTTGAGGAACATGACAAAGAGTTCAAGGTGTTGATTTGGCCTCCAAATTCCCCAGATCTCAATCCAATTGAGCATCTATGGGATGTGCTGGACCAACAAGTCCGATCCATGAAGGCCCACCTAGCAACTTACAAGACTTAAAGGATCTGCTGTAACGTCTTGGTGCCAGATACCACAGGACACCTTCAGAGGTCTTTTTGAGTCCATGTTGATGGGTCAGAGCTGTTTTGGTGGCACGAGGGGGACCTACATGATATTTGGCAGGTGGTTTTAATGTTGTGACTGATTGGTGAATATTTTCATCAGTCTTTCGCAACTTCATTTTGTAGTTAATTTCTTCATTAAATACCTTAATTGCTTAGTCTTTTTGTCAAACTTTCAAATCTTCAAACGGCTTACAACTCTTTTATGAAGAATTGTATACATTTCCCATGGGTGGTAAAACAAGCAAGAAAAATACTTCTGGAACCAAGACAGCTGTAAACTTACATTCTATTGATGATTCATGTTGCACTATGCAGACTTTTGACCTATCAAATGCTCGCTAGAGTGAGAATGTCCCTCCCTCTGCAACCAACAGGGTTGTCACTTAACTAAAGCATATTGACAATGCAAGAAAATATTTTAACACAGGACAGCACACTGTGCTCATCAAATTATTTCATGAACTGTGGGAAGTGTGCTAGCCGGAGATTTGAAACAAAACATGGCTCAAGTTTGTGATCAAAGTTTGACTGAAATGAAATGGCACTGGCTTAGAATTCACAGAAAATCCTCCGACCATTTTTGCCTTATCAAACAATGTGTGCAGTACAGTAATTGGACAATGGAGGGCACTCTGACTATCCTAAAGTGTTAAAAGAGGAGTTGAAAAATATCAAAGCCAGCTAGAAACAAGCTCTTCACAGCATCACAGCCCTCTCTTAAGGGACGATGTACGTTAATTTGAAGACTGATTTAAAATATTAATGTGAAACTGCATAATAGATGTGGAGTTTCAGTGTGATGGCATAACAAAGCCAGGGCAGCTGCCATGCGCTTCGATCTGTTGTGACTGATGAACAGGAAAGTGGGTGAAGGAGAATGAGCAAATAATCATAAAGAGATAGAACCAGGATATTAAAAGTGAATGTCACACAGGTGGATAACAAATAAATAAATACTCTAAATTGTAGCCTAATTGCTGCAAATGTTGACTGTTCTGTTCTGCAAATACATAATATATAATTACAACAACTATAGTAATTACTAGGTACTAATCCTAAACCTAACCCCAATCCTAACCTTAACCCATATTCAGAACATGTGGTTGCTTAATATTACTCAGTACTTTCTTGGGTATTTTATACCCAAAGTATACTGAAAGTAAACTGTTAATTTTGTGCATGGCAAAAGTTATGGCTTTAGAAGAGGCAAGGACATCCTGTGGGATCCAAATGTATGAGACCATATTGAAAAACTCTTAATACAAATGGTCAGATTTACTTGCTTCCATTGAAGATGTTCTGTGGAACATTATCAAATCATGCTGGGATAACATGGATCATCATGTTTTGTTCAAACTTGTGGAGTCCATGCCAGCTGGAGCACATGCTGCCATTAAAGCAAAAGAGTACTAATACTAAGAAATTCTGAAATTCATACAGCCTTTTCAATAAAACTTTCCACACAAATTGTTAAGCTAATAATATAATTTGAAATGAATATTAAATTAGAAAATAATGAAAAATAGAAGCATTTTCACTAGTGGTTTCAGACTTTTGCACCATTCACAATAGCACACAAAAAGGCCCTGTGTTATCAGTAAACAGTGGGTTCTGTCTCTGTTGTAATGTATGAATAACATGATGTATAACTTTTTTAATTATATTTTTTAATTGTCACGGCAAAGAAAACATTTTCTTGTACTCGTTTCTCTTTTCTTTTTTTGCACCTGTAGCAATCTTTAAAAATTAAAGTGCTTCTGAAAATGATTTTTGCCATTTGTTATAATTTATACTAACAAACCTCCTCCATATGTTGCTAACTCTCTCATATACACAAACTTACAGCCTGTGGGAGGATGCCTTTGAGGCCTTGCCGAGACTGTAGGCTATTATTCCACTGAGTATTAAATTCTTGTGAAATAAAATACATTATCTTTTAGATATAAAAGATCTTTTAGATCTTTTAGCTGTAAGTTAAAAAAGCAACTTTGATCTACAGGAAAGATTAAAAAGTATCAGGTTTACTCAAAATAATAAATGAGAGATAAGATAAACTGCTTTCACTATATGCAATTTTCTGGTTTTCAAACATTTGCATATTAATTCTTAACGTCTACGCATTACACAGAAAGTCACTTTTCCAAGAAATGGAGCTGTAGGTGATGGCTGTGTTTGCATTTCTTACATGATAACTGCATATACGCTATCCGTTCAAATAAGTGTTAGAGTTAATATAAGCAGTCACAATTGTGACTGTTATATCAGAGTTCACACCCAGCTGAAGTCTTCATACCTCCTCCAGCTTACATAAGAGAAGCAACAAACAGCTTGCTCGATTAATAAATTAAGTATGCTAAATATGGCTTACAGTCATGTTTCTGCAGCGCTATTTAATGCTAATCAACACTCCAACAATTACATTATTACACTTTACACTTTTAATTATACATTGTGCTTTTCTGTCTAGCAAATGGGAATGGATTGGGTTCCCTGGTGGATTGTTCTCCGAAGCATTAAACAATAACATGGGTATATATCTTATGGTTTTTGCTCTTAAATACTAGGAAACACACACACACACACACACACACACACACACACACACACACACACACACACACACACACACACACACACACACACACACACACACACACACACACACACACACACAAGATCTGCAGCCTTGCTGGACTAAAATGTTTTATTTATTGTAATGTTTTAGTGGGGGAAGACCCAGATCATGCATTCATTATCATAAAGGCCCCAAGACATTCTGCACAAAGGGTAAGATGTGTTACACGCATTATACAGCACCCAAAGAACGAGCAGGTGGAGGATTGACTACTGCTGAAGCTTGATCGCAACTAGCTGTGGCGACGTGACAGAAGATGACAGTGTCAAAGAGCCACTATCTCTAGCACATAAACTGTCCCTGAAGCAGACACTTTAGGGAGATGTAAAACACTACACATCACTTTTTTCCCCCTTTCAGCCATGTTGTTTTCACTCTCATCAACATGTTTTTAATATGCTATGTTGAGTGTGTCAGGGCCCCCAGGCAGTAACTGGCGGATGACAAATGTTACTGCAAGGAAACCCACTGGAGGCTGACCATATTGTACTGTACCTATGCTGGGCTTCTTCGTACTCCTTTTTACTAAAAGCTCAAAGCTAGAAGGATTGCCTTTTTTGTCACCTAGCCTGTTTTGAGATGTGTGTGTGGTGTTGCACAGTAAAACAGATGTTGAAGATTCCCGCAAAACTCAATAAAAAGACTGTAGAGGCCCTCTTTTCTGTTCAATTATTTAGAGTTGAAGAAAAGAAACAGTAGTATCAACATGTTTCCTCTGAAGCCCAAGCGTTCAGCAGGAATGAATAACATATTTATATAGTAATTCATGGCAAATAGCCGGAAATGGAAACAAATGCATTCTATTGGTATTTTTTGCTCTGAACACAGATATCAAATTGAAAATCCTTAGGACCAGATTGCACAGAAGTGCTGGCAAAATCCTCCTTGGTAAATATATTTCTGCTTTCTGCAAGCAAATTGTTTTTCTCCTTTCTTCCCTCCCATCGTCTTGTCTAGCATTTCCAGAGAAGAATAAAAAATACTCTGACCTGTTGCCATTTAATTACATTTAAGCTAAAAAAAACTTATAACTTCCACATTTACAGGCATGTCTTAACTCTATGCTGTTGGGCCTCATGTGCTCAGATAGGAGACAAAAGCAGGCCTACTCACAGTCATAAAGCCTGACTGCTGCTTGTAGGAACACTCAAAGCCTGATAACATGAAAACAGAGGGAGTCCAAACAGACCACAGATCACATCAAGCCAAGCCAGTTTATTGACTGCAATGTATTGATTACTAATTGATATCACTGCATCAATAAACTTTGTTATAATTTATAGTGAAGTGTTTTGGGATTGTTCTGTATGCACCTGTGTCAAGGGCTGGCAGGGGATGTCAGTGCTCGGATTCAAGCCTTCATTGTTTACTTTTTTGAATGCCGATGTTCTCTGGACATCAAATTTCCTAAGAGAATAATCCTATATCGAGACTGCTATACTGTCTGGTTATTAGTCCCTGATTCCAGGGTGGTGCTCTGGCAATATTAATCCTTATTACTATTCTATTGATTTTGATAATTGTTAGTTATCTTTGATGATTGTTGATTTGAAAGATCAATAAGCTAATGTTGATTCTAATCAATGTTCTATTGATTTTAATAATTATCTTTGATAATTATTAATTATTGTTAATAACCAAACCTGCTCCTTTATGAAGCCCCAACAATGCACTTTTGCACTTGATAGCCTAAAAAAGGCATCACTGCCATGCGGTGGGGTAATGCTTCTTATTATGTTGAACTCAAATAAATAAATTATTTGCTTTCCTCTGGGCGAGGGTGACAGATTTGCCAACAGGCAAATGGAAGAGTCGCTTGCAAATGCAACATGTGTACATAACATACAGTTGTGGAACGAGAGCCCTAGACATTGTGAGAGCTTGACAGAAGAATTCTTTTTACCCTCCTGTGTTAACAATCTCACCGCTCAACTCGAAATATAGCTCTTCTTGAGGAGTATAAAGTCTGTATTGCAGTAAGCCTGATTGTGCCAAGACTAATCTGGTATTCATTAGTGTTTATTACTTGTGACCTCATCTGCAAGTCGAGCCAGCCAATATTAGGCCTGTTTCACAATCTCTGCCACTTGCAAAGACTTTCCTCTGTGGTTATGGAAGAAGACACTAGACAGACAAATTACACAAAAAGGTTTCAGAGAAATTCTCATTGGATTGGTGCATCGATTAAGAATTGTGGTTGTGAAAACCAGAGAAAAATGTTTACTAGCTTGGCAGGGGCTTTCCAAAGAGACCATTGTGTCTGTGCAGGGATAGATTTGATTATTAGTTTTTGCCACTAGCATAACGTAGGAAGTGGTCTGAGCAGAGAATGAGGAGGATACAAGGCCTTGGGGGTGGAGCCGGCAGAGAGTTGATGTGGTATTTAGTGATCTTCAAAGGGCAACCTAAAACTGTTCTGTTGATCCTTATAGATGGATGAATGGCACACATGAATTATATAGTGCTCTATTTTCAAAACCTAGTGAGCTGCTTAAGTGTGCAATATTTGAAGGCATCAAAGAAACACTACTGATGTGAAAGCTATTCAAAAATGTGACCAGCAAAATTATACTGCCTTCTAAGAACATGTTCACACTAATCTGTTTTCATTTGAAAACACATTGATTTTGCTACGTTTTCACCTTTCAGCCACAAAAAAAATTTAGTCTACTGACTCTGAAAGTACTTTCTATTACTTCATAATTTTGAAAACTAAAGTGTTAGGAAACTGTAAATAGAGTTTTCAAACCAAAACGGATTATTGTGGATACAATACATCTAAACGGTTTCAATTCCTAGGAACACTCATTGCCCAACACAATATTCAAATATGCTCAAAGGCCAAGATATTTCCTCTAGTACTTCTGCTGTAATGATGACAAATCTGCTTGTTTTTAAATTGTAGTAACAGAAAACTGTATGTTCCCCTTCTGTCGCTCTCTCCACGCTGTGTCGGAGAAGCGACACTAGGGGTCTCTCTTGAGCGCCGATATTCACCTCTGATCTTATTGAAAAGGGCCAATGGGAGTTGGCAGTCAGTATTTGCATACCCCGCCCCCGGACATACGGGTATTTAAGTGGGGCAAATACGTGAATTCATTCAGAAAATTTCTTCGGAGCCGATGGTCTGTCTGCAGTTTGCTGCGAGTTACACGCCACTTAAACGTTCCTGTTTTCCTCTGACGATCTGCATGCTGTTGGATCTTGACGGCGCACAACAGCGGCTTTCTCCTTCTCAGTGCACGGTGTGCATTGTTGCCCCTGAGCGCTTTGACAGCGCAGACACGTACACACACACACTGTGTATTAAAAGAGTTTTTACTAAAAGAGTAATTTTCTCTAAAAGAGCAAACACAGCGGCGTTGAACGTCCTTTTAAGGACGCGTCTTTTTCAAGATGCCTTTCCGCCCCTGTGTCGTTCCTGGATGCGGTAGAGTGCTCTCCGCTTCAGACGGCCACAGGCGCTGTTCTCACTGCGAGAACATGACCATGACCATGTTGCGGTCGCGGCTTGCTTTCAACAGAAAGCAAGCCACCCCAGCTGCACCCCGCATTGCTCCTTCTTCCCACGGGATTAAGGACGGTGCGGTTGGTGCTGGGGGCGATTTGGGGGCGGCAGCGGGTGCAGTTTCGCCGGGTAACCCCCCTCGAACCTCCCGTTCCCCGACACGCTCGCTGGTCTCCGTCCACGCTCGCGGCGATAGCGGCTCGCCTCATGGCCCGGCTGTCTATCCTCCCGAGTCCGAAGCAGATGAGCTCGCCGCTGCATCGGAGAGTGCGGTGTCTGATGCCGAGGACTCCCCTGGACTGCCGCCTTCGGGCCAGCAGGCCCAGGCTGAGGCCGACGCTCAGATGTCCGACATGCTTGCCCGGGCCGCCTTGAGCGTGGGGTTGGACTGGAACCCTCCATCCTCCCCACAGCCTTCTTGGTTGGATGATTGGTTCCTGGGGGCAGCGCGCCGTTCACGGCCTCGCATCCCCCCGGTCCCTTTCTTCCCGGAGGTGCATGATGAGCTGACGTCTACGTGGAGAGCCCCGCTCTCCGCTCGTCTAGGTGCCACCCGCTCCACTCTCTCCACCCTCGACGGCGGAGAACGCCATGGGTACGACGCGATTCCCCAGGTTGATAGGGCAGTTGCACACCATCTATGCCCCGGTAGCCCTACCTCCTGGCGGGGTCACCCTGTACTCCCATCCAAGCCCTGTAGGACAACATCCTCGCTTAACGCGAAGGCCTACACTACGGCTGGACGCGCTGCCTCCGCCCTGCATGCGATGGCCCTCCTGCAAGTCCACCAGGCCAAAGCTCTCAGAAACATGCACGGGGGTGGACCTGATCCTGATGTGCTGCAGGAACTGCGCTCAGCGACCGACCTCGCCCTGAGAGCGACGAAGGCCACAGCGCAGGCACTCGGACAGACGATGGCCACCCTAGTGGTCCAGGAACGCCATCTTTGGCTCAACCTGGTCGAGATGCGTGAGGCTGACAAAAATCACTTCCTGGACGCACCTGTCTCCCAGATTGGCCTTTTCGGTGACACCATCGAGGACTTCGCCCAACAGTTCTCCGCGGTGAAGAAGCAGACGGAGGCCATTTCGCACATCATGCCCCGCCGCAGACCTGCCGCCACGGGCCCTGCCCCGTCTGCCCGCCGAGGGCGTCCCCCTGCGAGGAAACCAGCTCCTGCTCCGCCTCAACCCGGGCCCAGCTCTCAGCCCCAGCGTCGAGCACTCCGCAGGCGGCGCACGCCCCTGTCTCACGAACCCCCTCCAGGACCCGGAAGGCTCCCAAGTGTTCCTGAGACAGCCGACCCAGAGCCAAAGACGTTAGCTCCGGAGGTGGTAAGACCGCTCCGTCCCCCGGTGGAGGGCCGGGAGGAGAATCCTTTGTTTTTTCATTTGCCACACCCCCTGACGGGGGCTGTGGTACCCACATTCTCAATAAAAGAGCTATTTCCTTTGCCTCTGGCTCACCTGGCCCGCAAATGCCGTTTTCACGGCAATGTGCTTTCAGATCACAACAGTCCCGGTACACTGGACGTGGCGATCCCGCCTTCCGCCTGTCCACGACTGTCCCCCGGCCGGCCGGTTCAGACGAGTCCAGAGGACGCCAACATCAGACCTCCTCCTCAGTCAAGAACCCGCCCCCTGCCAGGCGCGCGGAGCAAGGTAAGTGCTTTGAGTCTATTCTCAGCACCTCAGCCTCAGGCCGCAACGAAGCCGCCCGACGCTGCATTACCTGTTCCGCCCACCTGCGAGGCCCCGCCGGGTACGTCCAAAATACTCGTCCCTTTGGTGCCCCTAGCGCAGAGCTGGGAAGCGTGGCTTTCGCTTCCCAATGCATCACGCTGGCTGCACCGGACCATTCGACTCGGTTACGCAATTCAGTTTGCCCGGCTCCCGCCCCCCTTCAGGGGTGTCCGCTTTTCCGCAGTACACGGCGAGCATGCCAGTTCCCTGCGCACAGAAATCGTGACCCTCTTAGCCAAGGGCACGGTAGAGCCCGTCCCTCCAACCAAAATGAGGAAGGGTTTCTACAGCCCTTACTTCATTGTACCCAAGAAAGGCGGCGGCTTATGACCAATCCTGGACTTGCGAGTTTTCAATCGGGCCTTGTCAAAACTCCCGTTCAAAATGCTTACACAGAGAAATATTCTGGCTGGTGTTCAGCATCTAGATTGGTTCGCAGTGGTGGACCTGAAAGACGCGTACTTCCACGTCTCAATTCTGCCACGACACCGACCCTTCTTACGGTTCACGTTCGACGGCCAGGCGTTTCAGTACAAAGTCCTCCCCTTCGGCCTGTCTCTGTCCCCTCGTGTCTTCACGAAAGTCGCAGAGGCGGCCCTTGCCCCGCTACGAGTAGCCGGCATCCGCATTCTCAACTACCTCGACGACTGGCTCATCCTAGCACACTCTCGAGAGTTACTATGCACACACAGAGACCAGGTGCTCCGGCACCTCAGCCGCTTGGGGCTTCAGGTCAACTGGGAAAAGAGCAAGCTCACTCCGGTTCAGAGCATCTCTTTTCTCGGGTTGGAGTTAGACTCAGTCTCAATGACAGCACGTCTCACGAGCGAGCGTGCTCAGTCGGTGCTGGACTGCCTCGCTTCCTTCAAGCCAGGCACAGTGGTCCCTCTAAAACTTTTCCAGAGGCTCCTGGGGCATATGGCGTCCTCCGCGGCGGCCGCGCCGCTGGGGTTGATGCATATGAGACCACTCCAGCACTGGCTCCAGACTCAAGTCCCGAGACAAGCATGGCACCGCGGCACGCATCGGGTAAGGATCACCCCCGCCTGCCTCAAAACACTCTGACCCTGGACAGACCTCTGCTTTTTACGGGCAGGAGTGCCCCTGCAGCAGGTGTCCCGACGCGTCCTGGTCACAACCGACGCCTCCTGGTCCGGGTGGGGTGCCGTGTGCAGCGGGCACGCAGCAGCAGGCCATTGGAAAGGGGCCCCGCTGCGTTGGCACATCAATTGCCTGGAGTTGCTGACCGTCCTTCTTGCTCTCAGGAAGTTCCTCCCGTTAGTTCGGAACAAACATGTCCTCGTGAGATCGGACAGCACCACGGTGGTGGCGTACAAAAATCGCCAAGGCGGCGTACGCTCCCGCCACATGTCACAACTCGCCCACCGTCTCCTCCTATGGAGCCAGCAGCGACTCAAGTCGCTGCGTGCCACTCACATCCCTGGCAAGCTCAACGTCGTAGCGGACGCGCTATCACAACAACGCCTGCCCGGCGGGGAGTGGAGGCTTCACCCCCAGTCGGTCCAGCTGATTTGGGAACGGTTTGGCAAGGCCCAGGTAGACCTGTTCGCCGCCCAGGAAACCTCCCACTGCCCGCTCTGGTATGCCCTAACAGAGGCTCCCCTCGGGACAGACACGCTGGCACACAGCTGTCCCTTGGGGCTGCGCAAGTACGCATTTCCCCCAGTGAGCCTTCTTGCACCGGTGCTGTGCAAGGTCAGGGAGGACGAGGAGCAAGTCACGTTGGTGGCCCCCTACTGGCCCACTCGGACTTGGTTCTCGGAACTCAGGCTCCTCGCGACAGCTCCTCCCTGGTGAATTCCCCTGAGAAAGGAGGGACGGGGCACGCTCTGGCACCCGCGCCCAGACCTCTGGAACCTCCACGTCTGGTCCCTGGACGGGACGCGGAAGAGCTAGCCGGCTTACCGGCGACCGTTGTGAATACCATCAACCAAGCCAGAGCCCCCTCTACCAGGCACCTTTACGCCCTAAAGTGGCACTTGTTCGCAGATTGGTGTTCTTCCCGAGCCGAAGACCCACAGAGATGCGCGATTAGGTCAGTGCTTCTGTTCCTACAGGAGAGGCTGGACAGGACGCTGTCCCCGTCCACCCTCAAGGTGTATGTTGCCACTATCGCCGCCCACCACGATCCTGTAGACGGCAAGTCTTTGGGTAAGCACGACCTGATCCTCAGGTTCCTGAGAGGCGCCCGGAGGTTGAATCCCTCCCAGCCAGGCCTAGTTCCCTCCTGGGATCTCTCGGTAGTCTTGGCAGGACTCCAGAGACCTCCCTTCGAGCCGCTCGAATCAGTTGGACTCAGGGCCCTCTCTCTTAAGACGGCCCTGCTGATCGCGCTCGCCTCCATTAAGAGGGTCGGGGACCTGCAAGCGTTCTCTGTCAGCGACACTTGCCTGGAGTTCGGTCCGGCAGATACGTCTGTGATCCTAAGACCGCGACCGGGCTATGTGCCCAAGGTTCCTACCACACCATTTCGAGATCAGGTAGTGAACCTGCAAGCGCTGCCCCGGGAGGAGGCAGACCCAGCCCTTTCGTTGCTGTGTCCAGTGCGCGCCCTGCGCATTTACCTGGACCGCACACAGAGCACCAGACGCTCTGAGCAGCTCTTTGTCTGCTTTGGGGGAAGGCAGAAAGGGAATGCCGTCTCCAAGCAGAGGCTCGCCCACTGGGTTGTCGACGCCATCACACTGGCTTATCACACCCAGGCCGTGCCCCTACCCTTGCGGGTCCGAGCTCACTCAACAAGGGGTGTTGCGTCCTCGTGGGCACTGGCCAAGGGCACCTCCCTAGCAGACATCTGTAGAGCCGCGGGTTGGACAACACCCAACACCTTCGTGAGGTTTTACAACCTCCGCGTTGAGTCCGTTGCGTCTCGTGTTTTCTCAGGTCCGAGCCCGTAGAACTCGGTAACACGTAGACCGACCGGCCGGGTGGATCGCTTGTGCCCAGCGCCCTTTTCCTGACGTCAAGGTAAAGTAGTGCGCCTTCTTCCCAGGGCGCCCCACTCCGAGTCGGGCCCCTGGTCGATTCCTCCCCAGCCCTCCGGGTCCATGGTTCAGCGGAGGAACTCGCCGACCCAAGCCACTGCGGGTACCCTGATGGCTACCCTGTACTGGTATAGGTGCTCCACAGGTAAGGCCTCCTGCTCGGACTCCCCCTGTGTGTAATTCCACGGTTCTGTCCCCGTGCTGTAGCAACTCCCCCTTCAAGGCTGGATCTACCACCGCACCATACTTTCCACACGAGCCCTAAGACGGCCGTGTGACATGTCTACCACTTTTCCTCCCCAAGAAAAAGGGCAGGTGTGGTCTCCGCAGGGTCTGGGTAAGACCCCCTTCCCTATATGCATGTAAGGGCCCCGGCCGTGATTGCTTTATGCGAGAAACATAGAGAGAAAAGAGGCCCAGCCAGGCTGGCCCGTTCCCATGTTGGCAAACATCACCTTGTTCCCCTCCCAGGGTAACTAGAAGGACTCCGATGTTCTTATGGGGCATTGGGGAAGGGTACGTGCAGCCAGGTACAGACGATGCGTGGCACTGGATGAAATCCCTGCCCACCTCTGTATCGGCGGTCCACGTACAAGGTTCAGCGCATGGCAAGTTTGGAATGGGTCCCCTAGTGTCGGTTCTCCAACACAACGTGGAGAGAGCGACAGAAGGGGAACGTTTGGTTACGTATGTAACCTCCGTTCCCCGAGGGAGGGAATGACACGTTGTGTCTTTCCTCCGCCATGTCGCTGAACCGAGCCACTGTTGTGGCCGGACCATTTCCGGCTCCTCAGAAAAATCTGGAGGAACTCCCGTATTTGCCCCGCTTAAATACCCGTATGTCCGGGGGCGGGGTATGCAAATACTGACTGCCAACTCCCATTGGCCCTTTTCAATAAGATCAGAGGTGAATATCGGCGCTCAAGAGAGACCCCTTGTGGCTTCTCCGACACAACGTGTCGTTCCCTCCCTCGGGGAACGGAGGTTACATACGTAACCAAACGTTTTTTTTATATTAAAAACAGTTGTAGTAAGGCATTGTTGACTTACAACATGAAATATGATGTCAGCTAACATGTTGTACATCTTGATTTTTAGCGGGGTTTTTTAAGAATCTTTAAATCAGATTGTTATATTATAGCTTTTTGTCAAATTCTGCATTATCTTGAGGTCCTCTTGGAAGTTTGCTGAGGCTCCCTGGTTGAGAGCCACTTTCCTAATATACTTTCTTTTGGCCAAATTCTAAGGCAGCATCACATATATCCTTTGTGGATACCAGAATGCATTATGTCAAGCTCCATGAAAAAATCCAGATGGTGGACGAAGCGAGAGAAATCTCAATTATACAATAAATACTTGCAATTAATTCAATCCCTGACAGTATTCATAGGAAAATTTGATAATTTATTAAATAGCTTTATAGTTCAATGTAATTAAAAAGGTATAAATTAACCTAATAATTGTGTATGTCGTAAGCTTAGTTTGGCAGGGCTAGTTAAACCCTCCCTGTATTAATGACTTGCATCACGTCATAATGACATTGCTGACAGCCATCAGCCATCACAGCTTGCCTATTTAAGGTCATTACATGTTACCTGGGAATGCGTCACGGTCTGGGATCCACCATTTCCGGTTCCCGGCTATTTTGTTTGCTACTCCTGAGAGTGAGATTCTGAGATATCCCTCTGTTTCACTGCACCGCATGTGCTTCAACTACTGCCTGCTTACTCCCAGGTATGTTTTATGTTTTTTTTTTTTTTTAAACTAAGCATTAGTGTCCTGAGGCCGTAACAGAGCTTAGCTGTTTATGCTTTGTGTTTTAGCTAGCCATTCCGTGGGTTGCTTGCTGTTGACCCTAACCATGGTAAAATGAATGACCAGCTTCTCTGTATGTGTCTATTTTGTTGTGCGGTTTTAGTTTTTTCTGTTGTTATATATTGTCTTCTCTGTAGGTGCCCTTGTATGGCTGGCGGCGTGTTGCTGTTGCCTGGGGAATGATGCAAAAACTCTGTTTTGTTGCACTGCTGCTTTGTTCGGACATTTTTTTGTTTCTATTTCTTTTCTATTGCTTATGTTTTATTTTATTTTATTTTTGTGCTGGTTGGGCTTCTGCTTACAGTGGTTTGTATTCTTCAATGAAGCCAGTTTAGCTTCATTGAGTTTGCAGCAATTAGTTTCAATGCTGTATTTTGCCCTCAGGAAACACACTTCCATGACCCAGGTCGATTTATATTGGGGCACTCAGAGTTGTGTTTTTTTTTTTTATTTTTATTATCTTAAATTTAGGAATTCTTTGTTTTCTAAGTAATTTGTGTTTACATATTATACCAAAACTGCTGCTTTAGCACTGGATCTGCTTATGCCTTCCACAGTATTTTTTAACAAGTGCCTACTTGTACGGTGCCAAAAGGTTTTGTCTTTTGTATTTTTTTTCAGAAAAATGTATTTTCAGTTTGTTTTATCTATTGCAAGAGTTGTATGTCCATGGCAGAGGGGCTAGCTTTCTTTCCCTTCATTGGTGATGTGTTCTTACCAAATGCTGTGTTTGTCACCTATTTCAGACTTCATTGTGTGTGTGTTTTTTTTGTGTGTGTGTGTGCACGGTTGTGTGGTGGAGAGTGACATTTCTTGAGACCCATTGTTTCCTTGCTCTAGCTTCCTTCTGCCAGTAAGCCTCAGCCCTGAAGTTATGATTTCTCTCTATTACAGCTCTATTTACATATAAATAAATGTGAATGAGAACTGACTGGATTCCAATACTGTATGTGTCATTTTAAGTGTTCTAGCTTTATTGGTTTGAAACACTGATTTTATTGTGGTATGTAAAAATTATCTATATTTTTATAATTGGACCCATGTCTCCTCCTCTGTGTGTAGAAAGAACCTGTGACCTATTTGGTTAAATCTGGTGAATTCATTTAACATTTCCCAGGGTGGCGTAACTCTTTTCTAACCTCAATTCGTCATTTTGCTCTACTCCATCCTCCACTCAGCTACATTAGCAACATGCTAATAGCAAACTCTATTTACATCAATTGAACCTTCACTAAGCTCCGCGCCCTTAGGTTACGGTCGCTCAGACAAGCTCTGCAAAACTCCCCATTGGAATAAATGGGAGACTGCCGTGAATGGAGTGGTTTTCGGAAAAATATTGTCAAACGTAATAGAATAGGGCTGGTATGCAGAGTGAGTAATCGAGTACAGTTTTTGTCTACTCTACCCACCTCTACCCAGCAACAATGTGTTTTTGATCAGCATTTTTTTGATCATTTTGATAACATCCCACTTAAAAGTACTCAATTACAAATTACTTTCAAAGGCTGTCATTGGAAAATACAAATGTGTGTCAGAGTAATGGCAGCCCAGCAACAGTAGCTAAGACAGGATTGGTCAGAAACGCTTTTAAGGCAGGCTTAGCGAAGGGTCAATTGTAACCAAAGATTCCTGTGCGCTTCATGTATGGAGTGCTATTTTCATGGAGTTGCTGCCAATGTAGAGCATTCCAAATCAAACTCTCATGAGAAGGTAGCTGTCTATCGAGGCAGTTGGCAGCATGGCAGCTCACTAGGTTTTGAAACAGAGTGTATACGTTATATCCAAATGATGCTGTTTATGTTGTAGAAAAATATTACAGATTAGCATACTGCAGAGAATATGTAGGAGAGAGGTCTTTTTTAAAATAGAAAGCAGATATAGAGACATAGTCCCAGCACCCCATTTAGGGACCTTCCAGAGATAGATTCATAGATTGGTTGCTGAGGTACAACAAGCTGACTAATTAGGTGTAACATGACTAATTGTATGTTCACTAGAACTCTTTAGATAAGTAATAAGATCTTTATCCCTTGGCACTTCAGTAGGGGAGGCAATTTGTGCAAACTGATTTGCCAATATCAAAAGCTGCCAACGTCAACATGGTCCTGCTCACAATGGAGGAGAAACCCTCAATCTAATACCCCTCATAAGAGGTATGGACACAGATAAACACACACCGGCCTTCTACCGAGAATATCTGTCTGCTCCAGAAGTGTCATATTATGCCAGTACAGCTGCTGTGTGAGATGTATTTTTTTCATTATTATTAAGTATTCACATTTACAAACAAGCTCTGTTCACAGATGAAGTCTTACCTTATAAATTATAGATGCTGAAACAATCTCTAAAACATGTTCATTAAAGACAACGCTTTCTTTTAAAAAAGGGTACCGGCTCATAAATATTTCTTAAAAGCAAATTTCCACGCACACACACAAAGAAAAGACTCCTTCCTCGACATCTCAAACATGTGAGAAGCATCGCATCATCCTTCATTTGCAGACAAGCATAGGACACACATGTACACACACTCACACACGGAGACAGGAGTGCGACTGCATCGTCTGCACCAGTGATGCCTCTCTCTTGGAAAAGCTGAGCTCACGTACGCTTGCCTGCTCTGGAAGTGATGTTTGTGTGGATGACACGTATGATCCTTTAATCTCAGGCTCAGCTTGTTGAGCTTCAAATTGAAATAACCTGAACAGATGTAAAAACACATGTGAGCCTCGATGCGCAAGCTGTGCCGAGCTTTGTTTCATCTGCTGATGATGGGAGCCTTAAGGAGATCTTTTAAAAATTTCATCACTATTCAAAAGGATAATTAATACGTACCCCCAGGCTTTGATTATGCTCCTCATAATGTGTACGGCTGGTGTGGAGATAATGAGACACTCATCAGTCGCTGCCAGAGCTCTCCAAAAAACACACGCAGTTTGCATAAGATACTTGAGATTCTGCAAATGGAGCAGCGAGAGGTGCACCCAGCCCCGCACTAATTTGAACCCAAAACGTTCAGCTGACATGATGCACTTGGCTCTGTGTTGAACCATGACTTCCTTGGATCTCATGTGGGCCACTTGCCTGTCATTTGTGGTTGTGGCTAAGCAGGAAGAAAAGGGATTTGGGGGAATTTGGGCTGTGAGCAGGAAGGGGCTTTCAGATTATAAAGAGAATTATCAATAGGAATGTAGCTTGGTGGCCATTTTTTTTTTCTTCCAGGAAACAACCCTAACCTTTAACACAAACATTCTCCTGACACCTGCATTGTGGGAAATTACCTAGCAGCTCTGGTCTATAATGCAGCACCCTGACCAGTGCTAGGAATTATGAAGTAGGTTGCACCTGCATATGGATACCTAGGTGGACTGATGTGACACCCTAACATGTGCAAGAGGTAATGACACCACGTCACCCATGTCCTTTCAGCACATGGAGAATGAATGGATTGATTTCAGATAACAGAGACAGCACTGAGTTCTATATAATTTCTACAACATTGCCTGCCAACCTGGTCACTGTTGGACATTGTTGATGACCAACCTTTTTTTTTTTTTGCCACCAGCAAACCAACACAATCCAGCATAAAAAAAGCTTGCTGTTCTAAGAGAAAACCGGAGAACAGAAAAATGAGAAAGAAAGAGACAGAACTGAACATTTTAAAACGGAAAAATAACAGAATTGAAAATGTCAAAATGTACACAACATATATTAAGTAAATACATAAATAAATTACTAAATAAATAAGAGGGAATTACGTCTTAGTTTTAGCAGCAAATCTGAATTTCATTAGGGTACATTATGCTGTTTTGAAGCTTATCATGGTGCCTGAAATCAGCTGTCTTACTGTTGATTCAGACTAATGTAAAATGAGCAACAGAGTTCAGTGGCCAGGAACACAATACATTAGTCTTAATGGAAGAGATTTGACTTCATCAGCAGTGTGAAATAATTTGCCAGATTTGCCTGTTTATCATCATGTGTTTTTAAGTAGAAATCTCAGAAACTCAGCATGGCTGCTAAAAAAAAAAAATCCAATGAATAAAAAACAAAACAAAATAATAATAATAAAAAATAAACCCTCTCAGCATGCTGTCCAAACATACAGCAGACACCTCTATTCTGTAAAGACAGGCTAATTAATTCCTGTGGGTTAAAACACACACACACACACACACACACACACACACACACACACACACACACACACACACACACACACACACACACACACACACACACACACACACACACACACACACACCACTGTGAGCTCCGTCTCCTGCTGTTATATGAGGGCTGGCTGTGTGCTAAGCTAGTCATGCAGCTCTCACACTCTCACAGGGAAGAGACTGGCATAGACAAAGCCCTGCCTGTAGGTACGCTGTATGCCACATCAAGGTGCTCCAGAGTTTTCCTGTGACAACTACTTTGGAGCAGCACACTGATCAGCCTGAGAAGACATTTGCAGCAGGTCAACCTCTGGGCCTGACACAACACCAGTGACAGGGTGACAGTCAGTGAGTGTGTGATTCTGGGTGGGATCTGGGGACACCTGCTGTAGCCCAGGGTAAACTGCATGGAGATGTGGGCATATTCACATTTTAAGTCCCAAATGAAATGACTGCACACAGTGAAGTGTTGAAGTGTTGAAGTAATTCCTAATGAAAGAAGTTGAAGACATATTCAAGGGCTTGTCCTATATATATATTTGTATTATTTATTATATGTATAACAATATATCTACAGAATATTAATATTTTAAATATAATAATAGTATAAATATAATAGTATTTATTATATTAATAATATGTCATTCTATAAGATTATTTTAAGTATTTAAATGTAATTAAATATGTCACGTAATGCTTAATTAATGTGTACATTCTTTTTATTTTTTTCATAAAAACAAGTAAAAAGTCATACAATTGAAATGCGTATAACTTAAAAATACACTTATTATAGTTTGTTTTTAAAATTCGCATATTCGATTGTGTGACAAATTTAAAGAAAGTAATCTTTAAATGGTGTAAATATTAAGAATTTAGAATAAATGTAAAATATTTATCAAAACTTTATGTGAAATATGCTTTAAAAACTTATCAAATAAAATTAACAAGTTTAAACAATTACATTTGGTAAATGGGAAAGCTGTTTACTTTGGCATATATAAACATAATTTTATATTAAGCAAAGTAAAGCTTATTTAAGTAAATCTTAACCTATTTATACCATTTGTTGAAATCTGGCTTTTGCCATTATTTGTTTGAGTGACTGAATGTTTATCTTTGAGTGTATAGCCAATAGCCTGTAGTTTACATCACAGTCACGTACATCGGCATGCAGTAAGTTGTGTACCTGTTACAAATTAAGAGATGGATTTTAATACCAGGTGTAACAGGGCCTTAGTCAATCAGGTGCTACAACAATTCAGACAGCACATAAACAACACAGTCAGAGGGAACAATTCATTCTTAGTGAATTCCCCTCACAGTGATGCTAATGAAGGCAGCGACAGAGAGCGAAAGGAGCATCCCTGTGAGACTCTCTCGTTAGCCTCTAATGATGCACGCTCATTGACATATTTATGTCAGAAATATTCATTATTTTACTAGTACACACACAGTATATGAACACACATAACATGCTATATAGTGTGCCATTTATATTTAAAGCCAGTCATGGTGGAATTAGTTTTAAAGTCTGTACTTGCGCATTAGTGTTGACGTTCAGAACAAACACAATAGATTCGCTGATGTTCAAACTGACATTGGTTAGGGACTTCATGGTACCTTAATGCATTCTTTTGTAAATTTGTTGGGCTGAGCCAGAAGAAAGCCACAGCCACATCCGTATGGCTGCTGGATTCTCCCAAGGTGCTCCTCTATTATGCCTTTTGCAAGAGGCATCTGCAGCAGCCACACAAGATGCTCTATTATGCCTCCTGTGAGGGGCATCTGCGGCAGTCACATTTTGAAACTTCACACAGCCTTTTACACAAAAATAATTTGATCCAAGCCATCTGCCACTTTGTGATGGATACATGTGTAGAGACACGGCTTTCTGACAACAACGTGCCATCTCTTCTCCAGAGAGATAATAGCATGTCAGAGTCACTGGCCAAGAGGCCACATGTTAGCAGTCGGCTGAAGT
Source organism: Xyrauchen texanus (assembly GCF_025860055.1). Taxonomy (NCBI): domain Eukaryota; kingdom Metazoa; phylum Chordata; class Actinopteri; order Cypriniformes; family Catostomidae; genus Xyrauchen; species Xyrauchen texanus. The sequence continues at coordinate 31,874,839 of NC_068293.1, read as the reverse complement.
GACATTTGAGATGGACTTGGGACCTGTTAGCAGTGGCAGCAGCCATCCAAGCGTCCTACAATTCAATTCGGTGCTTGACAGAGTACGAAATTATCTTCAGACAGATGAAAGATTGTTAATGGACTGAACATTTCCTATGCAGGGCAGACGTTCAAGGCTCTCTTGGAAGACCACATATCGAGGCAATAGATCATGCATCTTAAATGTAAAGTTATGTCTTTTACTCTTTCACTGAATATTTTTGTAATCGCAAGATGACAACCCCAAGTGCGCATGACTGACTGCAAACAGAACTGTTTCTCAGTATGTGGGTAGACAGATGCTGGCTCAGGCATCTTTGGGGTAAGGATTTTTTATTCTTCTGTCTGCACCTAACCCTCAACCTGAGGGACAAACAGTGTGCCAAGCCTCTGAGCTGTAAACTAGATTGGCCCTAATCCTCCAATCCCACTTGCTCTGGTCAATGAGTGTCAGTCAGGCCTCGCCCAACGTTCCCATTTGCAACAAGTTCCGTATCCTTAGAAAACAATTATGATTGGGCTGTTGTTAAAATTGATCCCCAGGTTGACGAGCTCAACGCATTCATTCTTCTCTGGCTGGTGGGGTCCTGCCATGGGAAGCAATTACTGCTGGTTGCCAGCTGACAGCCTCATTCCAGAGTGAGTCAGGGCTGGCTTGATCCTCGGGCACTCTCTAGGCAAATTGTATCCTCACACTCATCTCAAACCTCTTACCAACTGCTGGCTTCTATCAGAAAAATAGATTGTTCCCTTTGTTCCCAATACATGTTGGGTAACGGGGTGGACATAACATTTCAACAGTAAGGAGCTGCTTTAATTTTAATGGTCTGCACTGTATGCCAGGGCGGAGGGGGGCTTGGATCATCAGAATGCATGCTTCTGCCTGCAGACCTGGAGGAGGCCGGAGGATGGGACCTCCATCAACTTGACAGGTATCATATCACTCTAACAGTGAAGTACAGAATCCACATCTCAGTTTTTAGTATTGTTTAGGAGTCGAATTGTTCTAGTTCTAGTGTTCTAGCTCAATGTGATTTTGTAACCTAACACCATCCTCTCATGAATACTATATGATTAGGTTCTGTACAGTTTGTATAATCTACTGTTATACTGTACATAGGAGTTTACAATTTGCAAAAACATACTGTAAGTAGGCTTCTAAACTTTCATTATTGTACAGAGGGCATGATTATGTGTGTAAATTCAAACAATATTGTTTCTAATACATTTTGATATCTTTTTAAATGATCTACGATATTGAAATGGTTGAGGTACTCCAAAACATTTAATAACTTAATCATACCACAATGACATGAGCCTACAGTAGAATGAAACCCTTCAACAAATGAATATCAGAAATAACCAATGTCAGAATATTTCAGAGATGAAATTCATCTGGAACCAATTATTGTTTCATTTAATCCTTTTATGTAAGGCACAATAGTATGTTCAAGCTTCATTACTTTACAAAGACATGTTTCCTCCTCACTCCATAACACTTACCCCCTCAAGGAATGGAAGAGGTTGATCCTTTCAGAACTTCACTGCCACAGATTTAAAATGTTTCAGGACTCAAAAAAAAAAAAAAAAGGAAAAAATCTCAGTGAGTTCCAAAGTCTCATCTGTCAATTTACTCATTAATTTAATAAACACATCAAGAGACTGCTCAATGAACACTTTAATCCTTGTAATTAATGTATGTATAGCTTAATTCATCTCTCTGCACATTCCAAGCACTAGAGAATAAATAAATTTAAATATATACAGCCTTCAACTAATTGTCATGCAAATACAGCAGCAACAAAGCATAGAGGGGCCGTTAATCTTTGCCAGAGCGTCACTGCAATTCCCAGATGTGCTTTAATCATGTCCGTAGCACAATTAGAGATGGAGTGAGATGGAAAGAGAGCGACAGAACAGCGGCACAAAGAGACAGAAACGTCTGTCACTTATTCATTATCAAATTAATTTGTTGTTTTTTTTCTGGTGCCGTTGTCTTAGTGAGTACAGCACTGTGTCACCAGCCTGCCACGCGGCCCTCTCGCGACATCATTGGTAATGGAAAGAAAATCTCATGCTCACATGAACAAATATGCACCTGACCTGTTGCGCAATGTCACGCGAGCTGTGGAATGAACAAGCTTTTGTTTGGTAGGGGCACGTGCTTGCGGTGTCAACATTACAGCTGTTTAATTGAATTTGGGAGATGTGCTGGCTTACACAAAAGAACAACCCAATGCTATCAAGAACTCATCAGGCCCAGACATTTGTCCCAATGTGGTAAGAGTGAATAGGGCAGAAACATACCATTATACCACCTGTCACACCAATTCACTCCCCCAAGTATAAATTCAAGTTTAATACTTTGGCTGCAAATGGGTTGCATCACATGGGTTTGTTTACAATATGGTGGCAGGCTGATTGCTTGAGCTAAAATTGAGAAGATGGTGGGATCAGGTAGGGTGGTGGAGGCTGTTTCAATGAATAAACCTTTTGACTGACATCAAGGAGTAAAGCTGGGTGTGGACATGGAAAGGTAATGTTCACTCATATTTAGGATGAACAGATTTGTACAAGTTGAACCTAATTATCTTTCCTAATTTAAAAAAACAAAAGTTCTACACAAATAAATTATTAGTACTATTGGAGGGGGAAAAGTGTTTTAAAATTAGTGCACTAACAAGAAATGAGACTCATATTATAATCATGGACAAGAAATTCTAATATTTTTTGTGTCACCTCATGGGAGGCTGACATGTAGAGGTCATATGACAAGGCGAATACTGCTCACTGTTTCTCAGTAACACCATGTTATTGGACACTTTCACTCGTGGTATAAATGTATGTGTGACAAATGATCTTTCTGCAATGGTCTCGGTAATTACAAACTTTGGCTTGTTTTGCATCAAACTATGCTTGCTCTGTATCTTGTTCCTGACCTTGGATTTACAATATGAGATGACATTTCACATTTAAAATTCTTATTTAATCTTTATATTATCATTAGAAAGTTCATACTTCAGAACTCCAGCTTTCATTTTAGACAGCTGTTTTATGACAGAAATGCCACATGTACACATCAAAACATGCGAAATTAAAACACAACATACTGTATGTGTTTTAGACTGTAATAAAGAAATGTACATACCTTTTCAATCATACAAGCTCTGCTGCATAATATATTTCATGTCAATGCTTCAACAAACAATGTTTATTAGAAACTTCAGTCCAAAGTGTGCACATTTAGAGAAATATTCTCATATGTTTACTTCAGACTTTATATACCGTTGGCTTATTGTCAGTATAAAAAGTAATACATTCTAATGTTCCTTAAAACAGTTTAAAATTAATGGATAACTACTGAAAGACAGGCTTAATGGGTGGAGGGATCATTTTAGGAATGACGGACACACTTAAGGGGGCCCCCCACACAAAAGATCTGAGTGCTGTGCATTGTCTAATGCAGCCTAAAAAGCCAAAAACATACAGTACAGTAGGTAACATTATGCTATGCTCTTTTATACATACATTTAAGTTAACTGTAAACTAGTTCAGTTGAAAATTGCTGAGCATTATCTGATAATATATTAAAAACAGTTTTGAGAAATGTTACTGCTCTGGCATTTAACACAATTAGGGGCCTTATTGCAGCATCATAAAATATAAACCTTTAACATTATTCTGTGAACACTTCCAAATCCACTGGTAACCCACTTAAGAGGAATCAAATTCTTTCAGGTAATTACAGCTACAGAGCGCTGTGTCCTGATATGCAAACTTATATTCTCCAACAAGGACTTTACTCTGAAATTTTAATAACATTTTCCATTCGTCCCTGATGAATTCATGCGTATGGCCCTGTTTTTCTGCTATGAAATCCAATTCAGAGATAGACTAAAATCTAATTTGCCTCCTTTTGTTCACCATGACATTTACAGCCAAAGAAAACAAATAAGCAAACTGTGACTCTTATTATCATAATGATCTTATTTGCCTAAATATTGCTCGTATTAGTCCAATGGAAAGTATAGAGTCCAGTGCATAATAAATAGCCATGGTCCTGTATCACACTAGGGACTTTGACATGCCTTTTATTACTTTTACACTAAATGGAGGAAATGATGTAGCTCTTGTTGTTGATTACTTAGTGTCTCATTGATGTCAAAGTGAAAAGTGTATCCTCTTTTAATATTTGATTGTTTTTATCTGACGCAATTTTATCCAATTCATCATTTTGTGTGCTAATTTACAGAGCTTGTGACACTTTTGTGATCTGAGTTACTGCGTAAGTGGACCTTCTAAGATGATGCTGTCGTTTGATGTCAAATTTCTTTTTGGCAAATTGACTGCAATGAGAGAAAAGAGTTTTTGCAAAACATCTTTCCCTCATTTTGCAGACTTTCAAACCACAATAACTCTACAAACAACAGATAGCACAACAGAGGCAGTCTTTTAATGTCTGAAGAGTTCATATGGAGAAGTTTATACGCATATATGCACAAATATATGTACTTATTTCTTAATGAGTTGGCCTATTAATATGCTTGCACAAAATTTAATTATGTTGGTCCATTTTAAAAACTGTTTAATCTATGCATATTTGTAGTTAGTGATCAGTGAAATTGTGGTTTGCCTGAAACAAAACTTTAGTATTAGCTAGCTACTCATTTGCTTCTTGTACACAGCATAGTTATGTTAGGTGGTTATGTGCAGGCTCAAAAGCGCAACATTAACTGCATAGTTGTCAAAGCTTTCTTTGCACACACAGTGAACTGGGCATGCATTCTTGAGACACATCAAGCTCGTTAAAATAGCTGTGAAACTATTGGTGGTGAATGTAAAAGAATACCAAATAGCGGGAAACAATGTCTGTCTATAACCAAGACAAAGCCAAAAAAAGGAAAAAAACAAAAACAAGAAAGCGAGAGACTGAGAGAAAGATATTGAAGTCTGATTGCTTACCGTCTTTATCTAGATTTGTTTCCCTGCTTGTAATTATTATGTTTTGAAAAACGACAATTACACTGAAAATATCAGAGGAGAATATTTAATACAATTCATTATCTGCTCCACCAAATTGCATCAAGCTTATAAAATATTTCTTTCACTTGTTCAAAGGCTTGTTAGTGCTTAAATTCAATCATTGCTCACTGTAAAAGACTGTCAGGACTTTTTATCAAATCATTAGTCAAGGTTTACTCCTGGGCAGAGAACAGCCGCTTGACAGTCTTAATTGTTGTAAACCATTTAAAGATCCACTAATGAAGCAAGGGGTTGAGTTGGCCAGTAGCTGGCTCAAGATAGACATTTTTAAAACTTTGGCAAGATCAAAGTGAAACAGCACAGACCATTTGCTAAATTATCAGGTCAAAATTAAACCCATCCATGACCTTGCGTTCTGTCTGAGGTTTTCTAAGATGGAGGGGAGGAAAAGGATGCCCTCAACATCAGTTCCTTTCATCTAGAAATGAAATATGGAGAAATATGAATTAAATATTTTTTTAAGATTAAGCCAATCATCTTGAGAGGTTATTTAGTGACAGCAGCAGAATGGCATGTTTGTAGGCAGGGATATGATTACTGAGGACAGCCAAAGAGCAGGAGAACCTTGGTTAGTCTTACTGGTCCAAAGTCTGCGCTGTAAACTTGGCCAAATTATGGCCAAGTCAGTTTCTTCGTAAACAAAACATTATTTCTATAATCCATACACTTTTGGAATCATATAGGTGGGACACATGGAGTACTGCTAAGCATTTTAAATATCCCCTAAACTGCCTCAATATCATTTTTACTCTTCCGGGTTGTGCTTCCTTTCTATTTGAGAAATGAATTCAACATTTATTGTGTTGAGATACTGCAGGAAAGACAAATGTTGATGGATTCCTGAAGGATACATTTCCTAACACACGATTCCCATCTATTCTATTTTTCTGTGGTGATTTGCTCACTGCAGACAGTGTTTTTTTCCCCCTTGGTACATTCTTTAGACCTATGCAAAGACGTTTCATTTTCAATTGGTCCCTTGATGTCACATTGGACTGTTACTTGGAAATGAAATGGGGAAAGAGTGTTTTATGTAGTTTTTATCTTATGTGCTAAATCACAGCTGCTATACAGAGGATTTCAGGATGTGTAAGAGTCATTTCCAACCTGGTATCATGACAGAATAATGGTAAAATAGAGCAAAACCATATAAGTTTGATTGTAAAGAAAGTAACTACATTTACTCTTATTATAAATTCTTATTATTTTCCTAACTTTATCCCCAAACCTAAACTTAACCATGACTTTAGTAGAACTGTATCAGTGTTGTGAATCACAGAAGAAAAAGAAACACCTGTTTATTGGATGAGTGGTCTTATGATTTTTCCTAAGTTTAACCCTTAACCCCAAACTTATCTAAACCTAACCAGAAAAAACCTAACCAGAAAATTTACTTTTGTGAACCACAGAAGAAAGAAAACATCAGGGTTTGGAACAAGGTGATGCGTATAACAGGATATTGAAATATCTCAGTCATTTGTACTGTATAAATAAATATAGAATGAATAACCAAATTTGTTAACCGACATTTCCTTTATTAAAATAAAGTATTAGGAGACAAGCTAAAAATGTGCCTGTATTGTATCGATTTGAAATTCTGTTTCTGTTAATTACTTGTTCTTTATGGGAATAAAAGTTGTATCTTATGTACAAGTCAAGTTGGATGATATATCTTATGATTTTGCCATGTCATACGAATTATTAAGGGTTGTCATGAGACTATGTTGATTATTCTTTTTATCTGTTTAAACTGGTGTTGAGCGGGTAGAATTCAATGAAGCTGTCGGCTGAGGAAATGTGAGGCATCTATTTCTCAAACTAGAGACTCTGATGTACTTATCCTCTTGTTTAGTTGTACATCTGGCCTTTCACATCTCTTTCTGTCCTTGTTAGAGCCAGTTGTCCTTTGTCTTTGAAGACTGTAGTGTACACCTTTGTATGAAATCTTCAGTTTTTTTGTGTGTGGCAATTTCAAGCATTGTATAGCCTTCATTCCTTAAAACAGTGAATGACTGTTTATTTTTTTGCCTAATATTGACCTTAAGACATGCCAGTCTATTGCATACTGTGGCAACTTGAAAACAAACACAAAGATATGCTTAATTTAATTAACCAAATAGCTTTCAGCAGTGTTTGATATAATGGCAAGTACCAAAATAGCAATTTAGCATGATTACTCAAGGATAAGGTGTTGGAGTGATGGCTGCTGGAAATGGGGCCTTTCTAGATTTGATCACAATATTTTGTGATCAGTTGAATGCCATTTTGGTGAATTAAAGTACCAATTTCCTTCCAAAACAGCAAAATCTGTACATTATTCCAAACATTTGGCTGCCGTGTACATGGCTGAAGAAGTAGTTACAGTCCCCTTAGTGGAGGCTTTTTCCCACACATTTGATCCTTAAATTGCCATGAGATTTTCTGGGAGGTGTTTAGATAAACCCAATCCCTGTGCAGATATGGTTATTGGTGCTTTCACATCAGTGGAATGTAATGCACTCTTTAGTCTGACTGACAGGAAGTGGCACAATGAGTCACTTATTGCTTCTCCCCACCACTGACCCACACCAGAACACTTTTGTTCTGAACCTCACCAGCTGGCAGCCTGCAAAAGAGAGAAGATTAAATGTACTGGACTATGCCTTGCTGTCGAGGTACTGATGGAACCTTTTAAGAGTGAAATTGTTACCGAGTGAAAACAAGGCGCACTTGGCTGATGTCATTTCACAGCTGTTTGCTCAATTGAGCTTTGCAATGGCATAGTCCCCACCTTACTCATTTGCTCTACACATCAGGACCTCCTCTACAGTTAATGGCCTTTATTTGTGGGAGACCAAATGCTTAGTGACCTCTCAAGAGCACTGCTTCAAAGATTTGGCTTCACTCATCACCTTGTTAGGTTGTTGAGAGGATTGTTCCCCTTGTTGCCCATGAGTTCTTCTGAGACTCTCGTATTTTCCCTTCTCTGGCATCCCTGTATTAAACAGACAGTTTCTGCAGCTGCCTAGATGCTTTCTCTTTTGATTTTAAGAGCTCCCCCTTGTTTAACATTTATCTTTCATCAAGGAAATTTTTGGTGCCTAAGCTTGTGATCGCTTGTGATCGCTGCCATCAACCCATCGACCTGTGTGTCCTCACACTTTGCTTAACTACTTGGATAATAAATGGATGGTTCTCCTACCTGAAACTATTAGTATTAATTTACCATATATAATATTCCAATCTTGCCCATTACATGTGATCACCGATGGCTGGATATGCTTCACTTAGTGGAAAACTTTTCTAGATAATTGTTCTTGGATTTGTAAGAGGAAATCATATTTGCAGAGAATAAGCCTCAATATCTGAACCATTATTAGATAACAGAAGTTGACGAAAAAGTACACAAAGGAGGACTGAGTGAGCAGATCTTCTTTCCCATTGGAAATACCTCCCAAGGAAGACGTATATCACATGGCCAGAGCTTTACTTTAAGTCATTCAGATTTATTTGGTTTTGACAGCGTGTGCCATCAAGGCTTTACCCTAAACAGGTGTTTCACATTCCCCTTCTGTGCTCTAAAGGGTGGCCTGTGGACTGTAGACTACAGAAGCTGCACAACTACAGCTTGGAATGTTCCCTCCTATGCCTTTTGCCCAGTGTCTAGCAAATCTAGCAAGACATCTCAGACTTTCATTGCCACTTCAGACATTACATTTATGCTACAGAGAGCTGAGCTGTAAGAGTAAGACTTTGAACCATTACAACTGCCAAATCCTGCGATAATGCCACCCTTTGTGAGCCTGGAAAGACTTTGCTGTGATGCTTTTAATTCTGCCGTTCTATATCCAGACTCGAAGCAGTTGAGTTTGGCGCTTTAGGAGTTCTCCACTTCCTCCCTCCCACCATCATCAAGTATTCCACACAAAAAATGCAATGAAATGTCAAGACCATGATAAGAAGCAAGCCGAGAGCTGTCAATGCTGTAATGATTAGGGAGCGAGGCTGAGGTGGAATCCGTTATCTCGAGTGAACAAATCTCAGAAGTCCTTGCAAATATCTCCACAAGCATATAAAATGCAGATGTACGGAAGTATCTGTAGCACCTGAGCTCCAAACAAGAGGAGATTTTATTATTATTTTAATTAGGCTCTTTTGTTTAATTTCCCCAGGCTTACCCTGAGTCAGCAGCGGTGATAGGCGAAGCAGTGTAAATGAGGTAGCATGTACTTTGAGTGCCAGTACCCCCAAGTGATTATAGTGCAGGTACAATAGCTGGCATGTATGAAATTTCTCTTAAAGTCAATACATATACATATGTCTGATGCATAATTTATACCAGCAGCATGTAGCGCCAACATGGGAGAATAGCTTCACAGACTTTGTACTTTTGTATTGCCTTCAAAGTGTTTTAGGAGGAGCACCAGACTTTAGAGGGAATTGTACAGAGCTTTCAGCAAACACTGATTTGGGTGAATGTCCCAAATGTAGTTCCCTCCACATTTATTTGGCCGGTATACCAAATATTTAGAGATGAAAGTTTCTTATTCTTTTACAGATTATGTCAATGAACTGTAGGTTTACAGGCACTGTACTATAATGAACACTTTTGTATTGTTTTAATAACATATGGGAGTGCTTTAAAACTGAACGTTCATATAAAAATAGATGAAGTTTTTATAAGACTTCAACGCTGGTGTCTTTCAGGACTGATTGCTGTATCTTTGGGAAATTGAATCGATTGCCGTGTTAGCATGAAATGTAGTAGATTGCAGTACTGCAGCTGTAACATGTTAATCTTTTTCAGCACAGAAAGATCTGTCAATTTATAGAAATGTTACTACAACGCACACTGTTTCAGAATTATAGGAACAAATGTAAACATAATACATGTAAACGTGATTTTATTGTAATAAAGTAGATTACTAATTTTAGCTGTGTAAAGGTATAGCCAATATTGGAACACCCATAAATCCCTAATTTATCACACTAAAACCATGTTAATGTGTATAATGATTACATTATCTTGTGGGTATAATTTTGAAACTGTATATTCTAACATTCATGGAAAGGTCCCATTAACTTCAGTTGTAAGTGCCTATTGTATATTATAAAAAAAAACAAGGGAGGAGTCAATCATTTTGTGATAATCAACATTATTCCACAAAAGCTCTCAATTGAGCTTAACTTGTGTGTAAACCCAGAACATTGCTTTAATAATTAGAAACAAATATGTACATAAAGCTAGTTTATAACAAAGACAAAGCTGTCTTTGTTTTCATCCTTAATTTGATGTAGGTGCCTGATGAAGGGTTAATGGGCCAAAACAACTCAATTAAAAAAAGCAACAGTTTTGGTTCCCATCATCAAAATTGCAGCCACTCTGTTAAGAACATAGTGCATTCCTTGTAAAATGCACCATCTGGCCCCTGAACAAAAAAAGTTTGCTTTCATATTAGATGTTTATTGTTCTGAAAGATTGATGCAGCTAATATCAGCCTTCACGATGACAGATTATCATCAACAGTTAATCAGTGCTATTAGGAGATAAATATCAGTACTTTAATCAGCACAGTAATTTCTTTTACAATAATACGATTTACAAATGCAAGTGATTATGTAATTAGTATACATTGCTCCAGATCACAGTCCCTTAGAGTTCTGAGCGTCTGGTTTCTGTAGATCACAGTGGTTGATTTTTAGTCTCCCCTGTTCCCTTTTTTCTGTGTTAGTGAATGAGAATTGTTTGTTCTTGGGTAAAACCCAGAGCACTTTATAAATGACCCCCACTTCTCTTGAAGGCCTTCTTTTACACAGGTCCAGCCTTTTCCAAGTTAGTGTGGACATGTAGCACAAGTGCTGCACACTCAGGGAAATGAATGCCTTACTTTAAATTCAATTGAAAAATTATGCGCACTTGATAAAATAAAGCCTGGCTCTGGGCTGGCATATCTAAACAGCTATCAAGGATCCCTTTGTTGCTCTGCAAGCAGCACCTTGCCTCGGGCAAGTCCTGGTTTCAACATTCTTAAGTTATACTCCTTTATTTACAAAGTAATTTGTCGGTTAGTGTTAATTTCCTAAATGCGACATAAAAGGAGTGCGGTGGAGAGAAACTTTTGGGAGAAAATCATAAAAACAGCAGAGAATCAGGCAAAGTGCTAACATGTGTGCCCTGCTGCTAAGGGCTGGCTCTTCATTGCTGTTCCCAACCCTCTGAGCATTGGCCAGTTCCGTTTGAAGGGTGCAGTTCTTTAATGAAGGGCTAATTTTTATTGCCACTCCATTGACTTCAAAGCAGTTCAGGTTGCCAAACATAATTTCACTGGAGGTATTTTCAGGTGCACTGCAAATAGTTCTGTAAATAATTTCTCGAGCTTCTCGAGAGCGGCGGTTTTTGGGGTTAATGTTTCATGTGTTTGTCTGCCTGCCTATTTCTGGTCCTTCCTCTTGGAGCTCATGGAGTCAAATGGCACTTACTAGATTTGTGAGTTCTCCACTGGCCTTGAGACATGACTCCTGCAACAGAACTGTCATTTACTTGTTGAGAGGCTGCGGGGAGAAGCCCTGATTAGAGAATTAAAAATAAATCCAACCCAACATGACTAAATGCGATGCCTTATTGCCCATGAGCAGGTTGCCATGTTTAATGCTTACTTAATGGAGTTGTGGAATGAAACGCAATATGTCCCACCCCCTTACTGATGTGTTGAATTATTGCATTGTTACAAATTTCATCCACATGCATATAATCAGTTGCAGAGTCTTTGCTTCATTTGCTTAAGCAATGAAAGTTGATGAAAGATTTGTGTTATGAATACTTTTTATGATTGTGATTAGATTAGACAGTCGTTGATATGTGTGTACATGCATATTTGTTTCATTCTGTGAAATTCTCTCGCAGAATGCTTATGAATACATTTATTCAAAATGAACATAAATCCTAAAGTATTTATGCTATTTGAGTGTGCAAATAGCTCACTCAAATATTTTGAGTGTGCTATTTGCATACTCAAAATTATTGAATAGATGTATCTTTATATAGTTGAGCAGACAAATGAACTATAATGAATAGAGTTACCTACATACATTAGTGCTCTTTTTAGCATTTAATGTAAAACATGTTTCCTTCTTTATGGTGTAGAGAGGTAATACTCCCTTGTTGTAAGGACTGGATGGTGACATCAGTGATTTCCCTCTTGAGGATGTGTAACACCCTAGTGTCTGTTGTGTTTCCGGTTCGGGTGCCCAGTGAGTGAGGTATGTGTTCTGGTGTTAGCATGCCTGTGCGATAACTATCGCTTGTTTTAATGTTAATGTGAGTTGGTTTACTTGTTCCTTATAGGTACAACTGAAGCTGGTGTTTTCAATTGCATAATTTTCCTTGTGTGGGCAAACTGTTCCTTCCCAATATGTGCAATCTTTTGCTTGGTCTCATGGCTGTTAAATGGCAGCTTTGGGGCTTAGATTTGTTTCATGTTACAGCTAGTTAGCTCCCTGGCAGGGCTCTGATCGCATCAGGGTATCCATGAGTGTTCGCTACTGTGCTCTTATGGGGTAATAAGCAACTGTATTTTTGTAGATTTTTTTTAATTTAGATATATATTTAGTGTTCACACTGTTTTTTTGAAAGATCTGATGGTGTACAGACTCCTGTGGCCTCGTGCTGGAGTTCCGAGGCTGAATAGTGGCCACTCACGGGAAGCGCTTTTGCCTTGTTACGGGACCTATTGTATTAGGTTGTGGTGTTCAATTAAGAGTGGCACAATTTTGCTTTGGTTTAGTTTATTCATTTATAAGTTATACCATTTGTGGTACCCCTTAGGGTCACTTTATTGTGTTTTTTTATTTATTTTTTATTTTGCTAGGTTATTTTTCGTGTGTGTGTGTGTGTGTGTGTGTGTGTGTGTGTGTGTGTGTGTGTGTGTGCGTACAATGGCCATGCCGAAGCTGTGAATACTATTGATTATTCCTTCTTCTCATTGGAGTTCACATTATTGTGTATTTTTTGTTCATTTTGCTTGTTTATTTTTGTGACTTGTGTGTTTACAATGGCCTCACCACAGTGCTGGAAAATATTAGGAGTTAATTTAGAGTTTTAGGGGGATTTAGTATGTGTGTGAACCCCTTTTTTAATATAAGTTGAGCCCTGGCAATTTAGAACAACTGGGCTGGGTCCACTGTGCCTGCTCTTTCTGAAGGTGTGTGTTTAGATGTGTCCTGTGCAGGGACGTACTGGGACTGAAATTCAGCCCGGGACTTTAAGATGGAGAGGCCTTTTACGCGAGTGCCCTTGGTGCACGAGCAGAAGGATTTTTTGCAGTTATTTTAATTCTAATAGTGTTTTTATGGTATAAAGAGAATCAGATTACACTGAAGACCTTCCAGAAATTTTAGGATGACACCTGCCTCTTCAGGTTGTATAAGCAAGTCACCACTGCACTGAACACAACCAGGTCAGCAAAACCTAATCTCGAACACATAAGTCACAGTATAGTTAGTATACTGCTAACTACCAGCATGTCATGTGTACAGTCAGTCGGAGTGATAAAATGGTTACAAATACTAACAAATACCCACTCAGATACTCAAAACCACAATGCAGTCCCATAAAATAGAGATTTGTGTGTGTGTGTGTGTGTGTGTGTGTGTGTGTGTGTCCTCACTTTCAACTCTCCCTGGCTCAGTTTCCCCTGTGCTGGACCCTGCCTCTGCTTACTAATTGTACAGCTGAGAAGAACATGAGAAGAACATCAGTAATAAATATGACTAAGAATAATACATTTTCTAATACAATCTGTGCTTCAGTCAGGTTATTATCTAGTATGTGGAACTATTGACATTTTATCCTATATGTAAATATGTAATATTGTGCTGTATTTTTCTATTTTGTGTGTGTGGCCTTAATAAAGCTTTGATTGATTGATTGATTGATATGCCTAATATGATTGCCTACCCAGCCTTGCACACTGCCCCTCTACCTGTCTATTTCCTGGTTTCTGCTGCTCCTCCGCCTCCTCCTCCTCCTCTCTTCTCCTGCACCTCCTCTTCTCTCTTCCTACATTGGAATTCTACCAAGCCATGTAATAAATGCCTATATTTAAATGCAAATATAAACAATTTCAGTGTATAATAAATCACTAATATATCCCTAATCGTGCACCTGTCCTGTCCACGCTGCTGGGTCCTTCCTCATCTGCACCTCCGGCTGCCACAGCACTCTTTCCACTACGGAAAAGGTCTGTTAATTTGGCGCATTTAGCTGCCTCTTGTGCCAAAATTGTTTTCTTTTTAATTCTTATTTTTTTGGCCCCACCCATTTCTTTCTCTTCTTTCCTTCTTTTTGCCATTTTTACCATTCGTATCTGTTGCATTCACACAAACCCGCCAAACATGACCAAAAGTAAACTCCTTTGATCGGCGCCTAGTTAGAGCCAATCGGATGTCAGGAAAAACGAGGATCAATCCAAGTTGGGAGGGGCCGCTCGTATCCCCCCTCAGATTGAAAGTATTGGTCTGGCCCGGTCTGAATCACACACACACAGCGTTCCGCTGCAGCTGAGAGGCCGGTTAGGCCGGTCGCGTATCATTAAAAAAAAAAAAACTCTTTGACCACCGGCCGGTCTTCGGCCTGAAATGGACCGGCCGTTCGGGATTGTTCCCGGTATTCCCGATGGTCAATCCGCCCCTGGTCCTGTGTGTATCTTTGGTATGATGAGGTATCTGTTATGTTTCGTTTGTTTTCTTGGTTTAATGAATGTTTTTGTGTTTGCCCCCTTACTGTTGAAGTAACTCCTGTGGCTTTGATTCTATCCCCATGGGACTATGTGTTTTATTACTAAATTATAAATATTTTATGAAATAAAGAACAGAATCAACTTTTGTACCGAACCAACGTCTTTTGGCCATCCTAGTGTATGAATGAACCTGTGTGCCCTTATTGGGTTTACCTATTGCTGTAAGTGTCCCTAGGTATTTAGTCCTGGGGTGGCGTAGTTAGATTTAGCTTTATTTCTAGATACAGAGTTGATACCGTAGGATCCTGTAACGGTTTGGCAGAAGGAGGCAGACGAGGAGTGAGGATCTATGTGCAGTTCTTTAATGAGATGAATAAAAGGGTGAACAGGATAACTAAAATAAAACACCAGGAACAAACAAAACAACCACGAGGGGAAAACTCGGGAAGCTCGAGAGGCGGAACCCTGTAAGGCTCGGGAGGAGGAGCCCTAGGAGGCTCGAGAGACTTGAGAGGCGGAGCCTCGGGAGGCTCGGGAGGAGGAGCCCTGGAAGACTCGAGAGACTTGAGAGGCGGAGCCCTGGGAGGCTCGGGAGGCTGCAGGCACTTGCTCACCGACGTTCGGGGCTGCAGGCACTTGCTCACCGACGTTCGGGGCTGCAGGCACTGGCTCACCGACGTTCGGGGCTGCAGGCACTGGCTCACCGACGTTCGGGGCTGCAGGCACTGGCTCACCGACGTTCGGGGCTGCAGGCACTGGCTGGTTGGCCGTGGTAGGCGGAGGCTGTAGAGCAGAGGCCTTTCTTCTTCTTCTTCTTCTTCTTCTCCTCCTCCTCCTCCTCCTCCGGGCGGATGAAGTTGGCAGCACTGGCTCGTTGCTCAAGGCAGGCGTGGGGGTTGGCTTGCTGGCAGGTGGAGCAGGCGAAACAGGACGAGCCATGGATGACTGGAGGGTCACCACTGTGGGAGGAGAGGCAGGATCCTCCTCCACTACACCCACAGTGAATGGCGAGCCACATGCCAGCAGCGTCTCCTCCACAAAATTGCGGAGCGTCCAGCGCGCGTCGCCGGTGGCAACCGCTCCTTGAGCGAACCGCCAGGCCGGCCCGGAAGAACACCACCAGGGAGGAGTCAGGGAAGTTGGTGGCACTCGCCAGGTCCAGGAAGTCTCTAATATGATCCTCCACAGGGCAGCTTCCTTGCCTCAAATCCAAGAGGTGGCAGCTTGCCTGAAGAACCGCTAGATCCATTGCGGTCGATCGTTCTGTAAAGGTTTGGCAGAACGAGGCAGATGAGGAGTGAGGATCTATGTGCAGTTCTTTAATGAGATGAACAAAAGGGTGAACAGGATAACTAAAATAAAACAACACCAGGAACAAACAAAACAACCACGAGGGGAAAACACAACATAAACATGAAAAACCATCGACGGAGAATACGGGCAGAATTTAAACACAGAGACTACCATAACATGCACAAACATCAACGATCCACAAGGAAATGGAGAACAAACAGTGTTTATATACACTGGAGACATGATGATGACAAACGACAATCAGGTGAGGACAATGACACAGGGCTGGCAGTGATGAGGGCCGGGGATCATGGGAAGTGTAGTTTTAGACAAAGACAAGTGAAACCCAGGGCAGACAACAAGGGAATCGTGACAGATCCTCTTGGCCCACTTGCCACATTGGCATCCACTTTTTACTTATAAGCAAACAAATGTAAAATGCTAATTTGTTTCTTATCAATTTGAGATTTTAATGGATTTTGAAGGGCTTCCAGATCCCAGCAATCAAAGTCCTCATTGAACACAAACTAGCAATAAAAATCATAATGTATCAAAGCACAATCAAAGTTTCACATTCTGAAAGGATTAAGACTTATGGGGACATGCCTTGACTTAGCAAGCTATTAAACATGTTTTGCCCATGTCAAATGCTTTTTAAAGTATTGCATAAAAACTCTTTTGATAGGTAATAACATGGAAGTAGGACTCATTCTTTTCTGTAGAAGAGTCAACACAAACATAAAAATGCATCAAAAGAAAAACCAGCAAGAGAGCCTAATGCAGTTTTCTCCCCATTATTGTGTGTAAAGAATTATTATTGTTTTTTAATTGCATTTTTGTCCCCGCAGCAGGGGGGTTATTGTTACCAGGCAGGTATTGGGCAATAAGGCACGTTTGTGTAATTGTGCAGGTAACATGTTTACTGTGAAAACAAACCATAAATCATTAATCATTGCAATGATATCTGATTATGCTCCATGAATGCTGTTATCCACACCAGAATTTCGTGTTGGCATTAAGTTTAGTCTGTTCTCTAAACGTTATAAGTTGGAAATGTCACTTACATTTGTGACTTTTACAAAATATCACCTTGCAGGGTGATATATTAGTTTTTTTCCATAGTTTATGTACAGTATATGATTTAGATCATCATGTAAGAATGATTAAATCAAAGTCTCTTTGAAGCAGTTTATAGTTTGCTTTTGATTACAATTGTGAAAGCCACACAAAGACTGCTCTCATAAAAGAGCCTCACAAAATGAAGATACTGTTATTCTGCCTGGCCAGATATAGTGAAGCTGTGATGGCTCAACTCGCTTTGTTAAAGTTACAATGTACAACACATCCAGTGGGGTCAAATTCTGAGACCACTAGTGAAAATGCTTCTATTTTGCAATTATTTTCTTGTCTAATTTAATGTAAAATGTTTAATTCCAAAATATTATCAGCATTAAAATCTGAGAGAAATGTTGAATAAAAATGAACAGGAATTTCAGAAGGTCACATATACATGTGTGTATATGGGGGCAGAGTAAAATAACTAAAGTTAGAAAAAGTCCATCTATGCCAAGCTGTTTTTAACAGGGAAATACTAACCTAATAACAAATAGACAGGGCAAACAGGTTCGTTGTTTCAAAACAAAAGAGAAAGAAATGTCGATACCAAATTACAAAAATATTTTATTTCTTTCAACATTAGATGAGTCAGATTGGCACTGCACACTCAAAAGGGCTAAACACATAGGGCTGAGGCTTATCAGGAGCAGGTAGGATAGCCGAGTGCATCGATTCCCCCCTATAAACATGCACTTCACCCACAGGTGTACACACACATAAAGTAGAAAGTTGAATCAGTTGTGAATACACAGCACTAGTGATGGGAAGATCGGATAATGTTACACGGACCAAAAGGTGAACTAATAATTTCTGTTTCCTCTAGAAAGCCTATGCGATTTTAACGTAACAAACTAATGGAGGTTATGCAGTGCGCATGCAAGGCCAACACAAAATGAATGAATCACTCTCTGTGTAACATTGGTTAGTGGGGTGAAACAAATTCAAAATAAGAGTCCATAGAACAGAATGGTGAATAACTGCTACTGTTATGTCTTGTCTTTGTTTTGTCATGGTATGTCTTGTCCCTGTTCTTTCTCTTTTCTCTGTCGCCCTCTGCTGCCCTCTTTGGTCATTTCTCCTTTCCCTCTTTTCTCCTCCTCCAGCTGTTCCTTATCTCCCCTGAATACTTCGCTAATTCTCTTCCCACCTGTTCCCGTTTTCCTCCGATTAGCTCTCTACTTCTTTCTCTGTTCTTGCTGCTTCCTTTGTCGGATTCTCACTAGAGTTTCTCCCGCAAAGGAATACAAGCACTGTCTCGTTTGTCGCTGTCCAAGTCCTGTCCTGTAGGCATCCGCCTGGCTTTACTACCTGTTCCCGTCTAAACTACCCATTATTTGTATTCTGTCCAGCTCGCCAGACGCAGCGAGAGGAGCTGGATACAGCTAGTGTTTTCTCTTGACCCTAGCCCTCCCTGGGGAGACCAGCAGCCAGTCGCCGCTCACTGCTACCCCCGGCCGCTACTTTGTGACGCCTACTGAAGTTCTCTAGGAAGTCTTCTGTTTGCATCGCCCTCTCTGCGGGTTGTTTATGTTCACTGTCATTCTCTGAAGGAGAACATTTGTGTTTTTCATTATTGTTCCTGAACTGACATTAAAAGACTCTTTTGTTATATCGCTTTTGGGTCCTCACTTACCATTGCAACAGAAGAATCCGAACCAAGATGGACCCAGCGACTCCGGATCCGTTCCACTCTGCTGTCGAGTTCCAGGGAGCGATGTTAGGCAGACACAAAGAGGAGCTGTCTGCTGCGCGACATGCCGTCGAGGCCCTGGCTGCTCAGGTCAACGACGTCACCAAGTAGATACATCTTCTTCGCCTCGATTCAACGCCCGTCTCCAGGGCTCCCTGCTCACCTGAACCCAGGATCAATAATCCACCGTGCTTTGCTGGTGAGCCTACTGAATGCCGCGCGTTCCTCACTCAGTGTGACGTTTTCTCTCTTCAGCCCTGTACTTACTCCCAGTGCAGAGCACGCATCGCCTATGTGATTTCTCTCCTCTCCGGACAGGCTCGTGAGTGGGGAACGGTGATCTGGGAGGCGGAGGCTGAATGCACCAACCGTTATCTGGACTTCAAGGAGGAGATGATAAGGGTTTTTGACCGCTCTGTTTTCGGTGAGGAGGCTTCCTGGGTCTTGTCTTCACTTTGTCAGGGGAAGCGATCCGTCACCGATTACTCCATTGAGTTTCGCACTCTTGCTGCCTCCTGTGACTGGAACGAGCCGGCTTTACTCGCCCGCTTTCTGGAAGGACTCTGCGCGGAGGTTAAGGATGAGATTCTCTCTTGAGAGGTTCCTTCGAGTGTGGACTCCGTGATTGAGCTCGCTATTCGTATAGAGAGAAGGTTCGACCTGCTTCACCGAACTCGTGGAAGGGACTTCACGTTCACCGCTTTTTCCTCTTCCTCAGCACTACCATCTTCCTCCGTAACCGTGGATTCCGAGCCCATTCAGCTGGGGGGCATCCGCATTTCTGCTAAGGAGAAGGAGCGGAGAATCATCAATCGCCTCTGTCTCTACTGCGGTTCAGCTGTACACTTTGTTACCTCCTGCCCGGTAAAAGCCAAAGCTCACCAGTAAGGGGAGAGCTACTGGTGAGCGCTACTACTATGGTCTCTCCTTCGAGGTCTTGCACTACCCTTTCTGTCCATCTCCGTTGGTCCGGCTCGTCCGCTACCTGCAGTGCGTTGATTGACTCTGGGGCAGAGGGCTGTTTTATGGACGAGACCTGGGCACGAGAACATCAGAGGTTAGATGAGCCTACGGCCTTGTTTGCCTTAGACGGTAGCTCCCTCCCCAGGGTTCAGCGTGAAACGCTACCTTTAACCCTCACTGTTTCTGGTAATCATAACGAGACTATTTCTTTTTTTATTTTTCAGTCACCCTTCACTCCTATAGTCTTAGGCCATCCCTGGCTTGTTCAGCATAACCCCACTATTGATTGGTCTAAGAATACTATCCTTTCTTGGAATGTGTCTTGTCATGTGGAATGTTTAATGTCTGCTATTACCCCCCTTTCTTCTGTCTTTTCTTCACAGGAGGATCCTGGCGATTTGACAGGGGTTCCGGAGGAGTATCACGATCTGCGGGTGGTGTTCTGTCGTCTCGGGCCACTTCTCTTCCGCCGCACCGTTCAGTATGACTGTAATATTGAGCTTTTTCGGGTACCACTCCGCCTCGGGGTAGACTTTACTCGCTGTCGGCCCCCGAACGTAAGGCTCTCGAGGACTATTTATCTGTAGCTCTCGCGGCCGGTACTATTGTCCCCTCCTCTTCGCCTGCCGGAGTGGGGTTTTTTTTGTTAAAAAGAAGGACGGATCCTTGCGCCCCTGCATTGATTATCGAGGGCTGAATGACATAACTGTTAAGAATCGTTACCCGCTTCCTCTTATGTCATCGGCCTTCGAGATCTTGCAGGGAGCCAAGTTTTTTACCAAGTTGGACCTTCGTAACGCTTACCATATCATACGCATTAGGGAGGGGGACGAGTGGAAGACAGCGTTTAACTCTCCGTTAGGACACTTTGAATATCGGGTTCTTCCGTTCGGCCTCGTAAACGCCCCAGCTGTCTTTCAGGCACTGATTAATGACGTCCTGAGAGACATGCTGAACATTTTTGTTTTCGTTTACCTCGACGATATCCTGATTTTTTCGCCGTCACTTCAAGTTCATGTCCAGCATGTCCGTCGCGTTCTTCAGCGCCTGTTAGAGAACCGCCTTTACGTGAAGGCTGAGAAGTGCACTTTTCATGCCTCCTCTGTATTTTTCTCGGTTCTGTCATTTCTGCAGAGGGTATTAGAATGGATTCCGCCAAGGTCCAAGCGGTTATTAATTGGCCCGTACCCAAGTCACGCGTCGAGCTGCAGCGCTTCCTCGGTTTCGCTAATTTCTATCGACGCTTCATCCGTAATTTCAGTCAAGTGGCTTCCCCCCTGACTGCCCTTAGGTCTGTCAAGACGCGTTTTGAATGGTCCATTTCCGCCCAGAGGGCTTTTGATCTCCTTAAGAACCGCTTTACGTCTGCGCCCATCCTCGTTACTCCCGATGTATCCAGACAGTTCATCGTCGAGGTTGATGCGTCTGAGGTAGGCGTGGGAGCCATACTTTCTCAGCGTTCTCCCTCTGACGATAGGGTCCACCCTTGCGCGTACTTTTCTCATCGCTTGTCGCCATCTGAACGTAACTATGATGTGGGAGACCGCGAGCTGCTCGCCATCCGCTTGGCTCTAGGCGAATGGCGACAATGGTTAGAGGGTGCTACCGTTCCGTTTGTTGTTTGGACGGACCATAGAAACCTTGAGTATATTCGTTCCGCTAAGCGTCTCAACGTGTGTCAGTCCCGTTGAGCTTTGTTTTTTACCCGTTTTGAATTTATTATTTCCTATCGCCCTGGCTCCAAGAACACTAAGCCTGATGCCTTATCGTGCCTCTTTAATTCTTCAGAAGCCCCCGCGGACCCCGAGGGGATTCTCCCTGAGGGACAGGTCCTCGGATCGGCTGTCTGGGGAATTGAGAGGCAAGTTAAACAAGCGCTCGCCCACGCCCCTGCACCATTTGTATTCTGTCCAGCTCGCCAGACGCAGCGAGAGGAGCTGGATACAGCTAGTGTTTTCTCTCGACCCTAGCCCTCCCTGAGGAGACCAGCAGCCAGTCGCCGCTCACTGCTACCCCCGGCCGCTACTTTGTGACGCCTACTGAAGTTCTCTAGGAAGTCTTCTATTTGCATCGCCCTCTCTGCGGGTTGATTATGTTCGCTGTCATTCTCTGAAGGAGAACATTTGTGTTTTTCATTATTGCTTCCTGAACTGATATTGAAAGACTCTTTTGTTATATCGCTTTTGGGCCCTCACTTACCATTGCAACAGCTACATTATATGCATTTATAAATATCTAGGACCTTAATATGGCGGAAGCATGGCACAATAGGCCCTTGCCCACCTACAGTCCTGGTACTTCTCCTTAAGAGAATTTCTAGATTTCTAGATGAGAACTTTTATGAGGAACGGGACATCTGAGGGGACTTTTCCCCTGTTACATTTTCATTCACAAATGTTACCACCGCGTTGATGTCATCTGGTATCGGCCATTTCTCTTCTGACATGGTTGGCGCGCCTGATTCAATAGCAACAACAACAACAACACCAAAATCAACATAGACGGAGGACATCAG
Organism: Xyrauchen texanus; assembly: GCF_025860055.1. Lineage (NCBI taxonomy): Eukaryota > Metazoa > Chordata > Actinopteri > Cypriniformes > Catostomidae > Xyrauchen > Xyrauchen texanus. Next base: position 31,852,483 of record NC_068293.1, on the reverse strand, counting down.
GATTGGATCTACATTCTACACTTTTGTTAGAGCTGTTTTACACAAGCTTTGGCTGCATCTGAAAATGAAGGCAGCTGCCTAATCAGTTAATGATTTAAACAACAGCGTTTTGGATGAATGGAACTCGTCACAGAACAGCACACGATTTCATCCTACCTTCTTATACAGCCCCTGAAGGCAGCACTTTCCAGTTTTCGAGTGCAGTCTGTGTCTTCAGGATATGGGTTGAGACTGGGCATGAGAGCCGTGTGTGCGGAGCGCCGTGCTGCTGCTGTCGGAGTGAGAGATGATATGAGTGGTCAGACTACCACACAACACGCACTGAATATAGCAGACATGATATTGAAAATGCACTATAAACCTGTTTATCAACACAATCTTTTACAATAAGGCTTTTACGACTCAACATAAACTACTGTACTGAAATACTCACTCATTTACCCAATCTCGTTACAAATCTGATCATTTATATCTGTCTTCCCAGGAAAAAGTCAATGTAGTAATCAAGATATCACTATATTTTGTTTATAGTCACACAGTACAGAAGCGATGAAAACTCAAATCCTGTCTCCACATGAAGACATGCACGCATATCTATAGTACACATGTGAAACGGGTGTTTTTCTTTGGATACTTTGTTATGTTTCTTTCTTATTTCTGTTAAGGGAATTGTAAAATTAGCGCAGTCCTCTGAGTAGCAGACTAGCACCTAGTTGTTTACTATTGTGGCTATGGAGCACCTCTCTTTTCTCAATGCAGGTTTTTGACCAATCGCAGGCTGCAGCACCTCCCACAGTCCCCATACGCCCTAAAAGTATCTACCCTGGAGTAGGAGCTAAAAATGTCCCCTTAAACAGCTTTTAGGAACTATAGTTCCTCAGGTGCGAAAGCGACAAAAAGCACTAATCCTGGGGAAAAGTACCTAAAAAAGGCTTTAGTACTGCCGAATGGTTGCTCGTCTGAGGTAACGGCACTTCGATACTCCGTGGTGAATTCAAAACTGCATTTTTTGCTTTCTTCAAGGGCACTGCTCAGGGAGGGGATGCCACTTGAAAGTTTGTTAAAAAACATTCTCGAAGGGCCTTTCCACAAGACTGTTAGTGAAGGGTACATTCATACAGTAATGCTATGTTTTCTTCAGAGTACCCACTTCAAGGGATCTGCACTTTGGAGTGAGTAGGGCATAGGGAGGATCACTTGCGATCGCTCTTAAAGGCACCTCTGCTTAATTTTCTTTAATGTGTCCGTGATTTAAAAGACATCTTATAATAGCACATTATTACTGTTTGTAGCAAGGTTAAAAATGGGAAAGGAGGCGGCGGGAAGCGGCCGAACGTTCAAAAAAATATTTAATGAAACAAAAACACACATAACACAAATGCACACATGGCAGCTGCGTGTGGCTCTCTCATTCTTGAACTTCTGCATCCCATTGCACTTTATCCCTCTCCTCGGCTGGTTAGCCTGATTGGAGGCTGGGCGTGCATAGGCTCCTGCAGCGACTCCTCCGTTCGAAAGCAGACGGCCGCGGCTGCTCCTTTGTGCGGATGGCAGTGGCGAGGACTCCACGACAGTGCATCCCTCCTCCTTCCCCGGCTTCAGCCCCAATGTAACAAAGTTAAAATGGGAAAAGAGGAGGTGGGAACTGGCTGAACGGTCAAAATAATATTTAATGAAACAAAACACAAACGCAAACGCACACACGGCAGCTGCGTGTGGCTCTGCATCTGCCACATCCCGCTGCCCTTATCCCTCTTCTTGGCTGATTAGCCCGATTAGGGGCTGGGCGTGCGTAGTTACTCCTCCTCGTCAAACTGTTATTGTGAGATTATTACAAAATTGTAATTGTTTTATTTAACTATTTTAATTTAATTATTAATATATCTACCCTTTTTCTAGATGACCAAAAGGGCACCTTTAGATTTGTGAATGAAAGAGGCAAGGGCTTGTGCCCCTGCTGCCCCCGTTCTGTGCACGTCATAGCCTCAAGGTGTCATGACTCCATGGAAGTTTTGGCAAAGCTTTAATCCCAACATGATGTTGTGCTTCAATCGAAGAAAGGAAAAATGGCCATGTTAACTGCTGAACAAAACATCAGTGTCACAAATTTGGTTTATTTTGACAAGTGACCTCGAAATGGAGCAGAATCTTAAATATTCATTCTTAATTTTACGTCTTCTTTTCTTTTTCAAAATAAAACCCTTCAGCCCCGTGGCTGTTTGGGGGAGGAAATGCAAGAAAAAGCATTCTGTGGGTGATATAAAAACATAGATGGTCCACGTAGAGCATGGTCATAGAATAAAAATGAAAAAAAAAAAGACAATTCTCACTACAATGCAAATGGGTGGCATCTGTATTGTGTTTTGTGCTGAGATATAGAGAGAAGCCTGCACACCCAAAGCTTGCGCTCTAGAGATACAGAGCAGAGCAGAGCAGAGCAGATTATTTCTTTAAATAATTGAAAACCAACACACCGCTAAAATATAATTTTGCAGATGAGAAGCATATTTCGCATGTATAAAGTGCAAAATTTCACTTGGGCAGCTGACAAATATTTTTGTTTGGAGGTAGAACCATGGCGTTGTTCTTTCCCTGCTGTCACTGACCCTGTCCAAACAGACGTAGCAAGCATTGTGTCCAAAATATTTAAGAACAGTGTGCATGTGCACACTGCACAGGATCACACTCATTCTCAAAGTGTTGTAATTCTTATTGAGGTGTGCTTTCATAATTGGTGGAAGTATTAGCATTTTAGATAATGCTGCTTTCTTGGGTGCTCTTGTTTTTCAAGATTAATACTAACAATACAAGACAGACAGTTCCTATGATTCGTCACTGCAGCCTAACTAATTCCTCTAGATCCACAAACACTTAATTAATGAGTTATTATGAAAGGAAGGGAAAGCCCAGGGTATCTGATAAACACATCCACGGATTGGGGCTAAAGAGTTGTTTGCTGACTAGTGTTCCACCTCTGGATGGCGTCAGTGCAGGGTTACGTGCTGGACAGTACTGGAGGGTCACTCTTACTCCCAAGGGAGCGCTGAGGCTCTCAATCTCCTATTCCTTTAACCAGCAACAGGAAATGAGAGGCTGACCTCTACTCTTGGACGAATAAGGGGCATCTGAACCAGCTGGCAGGGAAAATTGTGCATTTATCTTTCCCACAAAAAACTCAGCTAATTTTATTGCAAGTCTGAAGAACACAGTTCCTATCATAACCCATCTCCTAAAGAATAAAGAACTGGAATTATTCCATGCTATGTACTGTAAATGGTGAGTTCTTTGTGAGTATTAAAAACCCAGTGGAGCCAAAGACATGGCACAAAATTGTTGCCATATTCAGTTTTCCTCCTATAATGCATAACTTAGCAAAGGAACCTTTATTCCCAGACCTAGTTCATTATCCTAACCCATGTTTCAGAATGCAATTTCGATTCAAAGCCACTTTTAATGTTCCAAGACCATCCTTATAATAGGGCCCTTCCAAATGAAGAGACTTCTGCCTGGTCATAATTAATCCAAAAAGATCACTCACTTAATCATTCACATCAGTCCCTAAAAAAATCTGGTGCTTTCTGATCATAAATAATCACACAAAAAGACGCTCAATTAGATTTCCCTCAAATGTCCTGGCATTATGTCGAGGGGAAAATCCTTTAACTACTCAGACTAGATGCGTAATTGCTCTCCAGTGACTTTGATATCAGTTTTAAGCTCGAGGTTTAACTTCTCCTAATGATGGCTTCTTAGAGTTAAAAGTTTCTCCATAATTGCAATTATAATTGTCTGTAAAGTAATTTTTTTCCTCCCCAAATGTTTCTGCTGAGATGCCATTAGATGCCTTCAATGGAAACGATATTTTGCATTCTAATGTCATTTAACAAATGTTTTTGCTTTAAAGAGTTTCTTTTATCAATCATTATTCTCTTCTTACTGGCCAAAACATACTTGACGCAAGTATGTGAACACAGGTTCTTGTTGCTACGCAAGCTCAATTTTGTATGCAGTTGCATTCCAAAATGTGTCAGACTGCAATTTAAAACATAATGCAGGTACGTGTTGCATTTTCAATGTTGCCACAAGGGATGCTATGTTGGACATTACTGAACTGTCTACTTCTATGGTGAGTTTTCTATATAAGCCAATATATTTTATGTCAACATATTTAAAAAAAATCTTCCCTAAAAACAAATACAGTTTAATTGCACAGACTTCTGAAGGTAACTCCATTGCCCCTTTGAGTAATGAGGTTTGTTACTGCCACAGTAATGCAAGATCCGAGCACTTGGCCAGTGCTTTGCTCATGCATATTCCGGTGCATGGGTAAAGCACTGGCCAAGCGCTCGCATCTGCTTATGAATATTTCTATAAAGTATGTGTAAAGCAGTTCAATGGAAAGGAGGAGGCGAGAACCGGCTTGACGACACAAATAATATTTTAATGATTAACTTAAACAAAAGACAAACACACACACATGATGGACATGTCCGTAAACGATCTCTCTCTCGTCGCACCACCGTCCGCAATCAGCCTTTATCCCTCTCGGAGGCTTAATTAGCCTGATAAGGGACCGGGTGTGTATAAACACGACCCGGCCTCGCCCTCCGCGCTGTCACAGTATGTTTCTGGTCTAAATCTCCAAATTCTTATACATGATAAAAACATTATTTTACATCCTGTACCCATCTGGAGACTAAATGGCAATGTTAGAGCAGAGTGGATGAGTTCATTCTCAATGAGCATGGATGAGTCAACATTCTGAACTATCATGTCGTCTTAGCCAACCATTAATAAGGGAAGTAACTGTATCTGGTCAAATTCTTGGGGCTAGTAAGCCCATTATTGTAAGGTATACCTACCCAACCCCACGTCTTTGTTTTGGCTTCCGCCAACTAAGATTACTGCATATGGATTTTTCCCCCAAGTGCAAGAAATTGCATTGACCTCTTCTATCTATTGCTTCCATATGCAAGCAGTTATCTTTCTTACAAATGGAAATGAGACCCAAAATTGCAACAAATGGGGCCATGCCACTGAATGCAGATGTTTCCCCTTTTTGCGGAGAGGACACATGCCTGATCGAATTAACTTTAACCCCTCTGACTACGGAACAGACATCTCTTTTCAAGACTCCTCTTACCTAAATTTGTTTAGAGTTGGACCTAGCAGAACAACTCTATCTCACAGTGGAGTAAATAACCTGTGATTGTATTAAACACATGGTGAGAAGTGCTCTCCCAGGGCCTTGGCAGGGGTCAAATCCAACAGTTCACGATCTTCACCCCTTTGCAAGTAAAAGAGTGAGATTTTAAGGAAACCACCTGTTTGTGAGGTGGTGGAGGGATGAAAGTGGTCAGCTAAGAGAAAAAGAGGCCAGGGGGATCCGAAAAGTTGCTTCCTCTACTCTCTGCTAGGAATGCATGGCTATAATGTATGGAAATAGGCACAGGAACTCTCACACGTTGACTCTCTCCTGCTCCAGCATATAATGAGGACAACTTATAAAACAGCCCTGAAGATAATTTGCCAAATTGGTTAAATGTTGCTCAGAGCCCTGTGCGTTAATGGCCTCCATTCTTACCAGGGATCGGTCACCTGAACACTGAGAAAACAATGTGTGTTGGATCGTACATCTTACTACCCTGCAGTTTTGCCCACATATCAGGCTCTATAACTTGCTTATCTAATCTATTTTTATCACAGTTAAAACATGCAATTGGATTAGGCCACTCTATAAATTCAACGTAAGCGTAGTAAGTATTTAACGAACTGTAGACCCGTTATTGTATTATTTTGAATGAACTACCTATTCCCTCACTATTACAAATAACCTGTTTCCTACTTAGGCCATAATTCATCCTTGTGGCCCTGCTGCACAGGAAGTGTCTGCTCTTTTTCCAGCTCAAGTCTTTGCCCCCCTCTGCACAGTCTACCACTTCCCTAGCACAAACAGCCTCAAACTCCATCATTTATAAGACTGTCAGCTCAATGCACTTAAAAGTTATATACACACAGAAAACACACCGAATTGGAACATACAGGTGCAAGCTTATTTCACTTTGGGTTTTCCTGTCCACAGTAATGAAGAGCAGACGAGGCTTCGTGCTTTAATCTGGTCGAGAGTTGGGCGCATTGAGATTTGCTGCTTGTTGAAAGGCATGCTGTCCACATGGGGTTGATTAAGGTGTTAGAGGACAATCAGTCATGTACAACAGTTTTCCCAGTCCCCATGCTCAAAATGAAATAACTTAAACATCCAGTGAGAAGTGACTGATTCTGACCTCATCAAACTCCCACCAAAAAGATCATGGATGCCCAAAGCAGACATGAGTCTGCTCTTAGTGTCAACTTACATTGTTCGACTCACATTAAGTTCAGCCGGTGTAAACATTGTATGTAAATTGCTCCAAGTGACTCATAAGTTGAATAATGGCATCATTATTCTGATGCTTCTGTCACTTCTGTGGAGGAAAATGTGAGAACAATGTTTATGATGTGGACTGGTGGTATAAAACTGCTTTTGTTAAGCATATTTGATTCACAAGTCAGTTTTGTGAAAGGACAGTATAAAAATTGATAAATTAAATTGTGGTTATCTATAAATTCAGTGCTTAGTGCAGTGAATGGCTCACAACAGTGCAACAAATAAAAAAATTGTATAAAATGTTTGACATCAAAGGAAGGTAAAGGAAATAACACATAAATTTAACAAACTTGAGATACAACATGTATTTAATTCTTAAATGGATAGTTCAGCCCAAAATTAAAAGCTATTTCATTTAGGCCTATTTGTCCTTATGTTGTTCCAAACCCATATGACATTCTTTCATAGAAGACAAAAGGAGATGTTATGTATGGGCATAATGTTTGCCTCAGTCAGCATTTATTTTCATTGTATCGAAAAAAAGATCTCCTATTGTGTTCCACAGAAGAAAGTCATATAGGTTTTTTTTAGGTTTTTTTTAAACCATGAGGGCGAGTAAATGATTACAGAATTTTCATTTTTGGGTGAACTACTCCTTTAAGGTCAGTCATGCTGAGGAGTTCTGACTCGTTAAACCGAGCTGAGATTTGCAGTTTACCAACTTCAAACAAGTCTATATTTGATGGATAGTTCAATCATTTTCAATAGGGGAAGTAATATATCATGGCTATCAGAACTTGCCGATAACCACTGAATCGGGAGGTTAATTGCAATGTTTGGTAAACAGAAAAGATCCAGCTACGTTTGCCGAAGTAACCATCTGACCACACTGGGTTAATTTTATTTGACTTCTTCATATTTTCCCTATTTGAGCACAGTTCGGGAAATGCAAGTGTATACAAGAATAGTGTCAATGGACTTGAAATTACATTTGTATATGTATTTGTGAAATCCAACGCCTGTTGCTAAATATAAGCACAAATCCAGTTACACAGGGCAGGAAGGAAGTCTAGGAATATTCTTCATGCACAAACTGTGTTTTGATGTAACATGATTATATTTTACAATTTTTAAATTGTTAATAAGTAAAACCCAGAGACAAAATAAAACAAAATCTTGTGTGCAAAGTTCTACAGTATTTTTCTCAAGTTCCCAAGCTTTTCCAAGGCCAGTGCCACTTTTCCCAGTGCACAGAGATGCATACCAATAAGTCCCCCAGCTCGGTTGTTTACTTCCAAACTTCCCAAACAACCCACGTCTATCTTTGTCTTTGCATGTTTTTTGCATTAACTAAAGAAACATTTAAAGCACTGCTGTTTGCACTGAATTTGTTAATGGGCGCTTGCAGTACAATAAAACTTTCAGCTCATCATGGGGCTGAACTTTTTGAGGCGAGAAAGAGGTGGGAAAGCAAATAATTCCAAGGTGATAAAAGGACCACACAGATATATTAAATTTAATCTAGTCGACCATGGCAGGGAGAGAACTTCGGAAGGTCATCGACAAGTAAATGGAAGCCATCGTTTCACATAAAACTCCCTACCTGATTCGTGACAACACCGCTTACTGTGTCATTCCATTGACAAGTGGGCATCAACTCCAATTACCGCTGCCCACGTCAAAGGTGTCAGGCAGCTTTTCAAACTTCTGCTCTCTTCTGCCATATGAAAGTCTGTGACAGACACAGTTACTGTCTCTGGACCAAGTGCTGCACTGTGTGAACCATTCCCTTTAGGACTAAGAAAATAGTATGAGGAGGAGAGCTGTCGAAGAAAAAGGATACAATAACAAAGTGCCATTTGGGTAGTGTCTCAGAAGTGCCAGGGGACAATTAAGCCCCTATTTTCTCCTCCCCCTTCAGGCCGAGATCAGGCAGTTAAGTCGTTTCTGAGACATCCTGAACCTGTAAAATTGCTGCGCTCCTCTGATTTATGGAGGGGGTGGTGTGGGAGTGTGAAAATAACCTGTCTTTAACCTATGATCTCAGAACAGCGTAGGACTGGCGGCACTGGAAGATGCAGCCGCAGTTGAGGTGAAGATGAAATGAGCTGGAGTTTAAAAAAAACTCCCATTCAACTGAAATCTCCAAGACTTTGGTCAGAGATGAAAGCTTGAAATGTTAAAGTGAATAGTGGATGGTAAATAAATACACAGACCTTTTTTATGAACTTGATGTTCTGTAGATCAGTCCAAAATTGTTCTGCAATTGGTTGTACTAGACCATGGTGTGCTCCTTTCATCTGTGTTTTTTCCAGTAGTGTTACATTGGGGATTTAACAGAATATGCCTGTACTTTACCAGTAGGTGCAGCTGTGGTTCAACTGGAGAGCAGGAGTGGGTGGGGGGTGCTGAATTTCAGGCCTCATACTAGCAAAGCTATGCTGATGCAGACAGGTCAGTAGCTTCTATGATTATATTAAGGCAGTGATCAAAACTATTGGCATGTGGCTCAGGTCATGCAAACCACACTTGATTAGACAACCGTAGTGAAATTAGACTTCCTAATAAAGACATTGCTCTGAATAATATGAGACTGTCAGGGGTGCAGGGGATGTGGGATCTGTCTTGTTGTTTGGGTCTTGTTTTTGCTACTGTATCCAAGGTAAATTTGTAAGAGTAACTCTGTCAGCAATCGGGACAAATGAATGTTCAAATTAAATAATGGCTGGTGTTAAGTAGTGGCTGATTATTATTGGGTCTGCATGAGTGCAGTTTCCAAGTCAGTTTCCAGCAGTTTAAGTCACAGAGGTTTGACATTTATTTTAGTTTGGCATAATCATGTAGAAGGAGGTGAGCATTATGCATAAAGCTGTGGTCACACAAGGATTGTAGCATGCAAAATTACTCTGGACCCCAGCAACGGATAAATTATGTCACCCTTAAGGGATTGAAGTTTTAATTAATATATCACAAATAACAAATAATATTATACTAAACATGTTGTAATATACCATCCACTCCCTTTCATGTAACAATAAAAACACCCAGCTTTAAATTATGTGTTCTTTGTTTTAAGCCAAGAGGTCAGTGTGTGATGTTTCTGAGCATAGGGGGGCCCTAAGTGAAATCCTTCTTGGAGGCCCCCCGCAATCATTACATTCTCCTTTACCTCATGGGCCACAAGGGGGCCCCCCTATGCCTGTCTAATTGAGCCATAACAGATGCCTGAGTCTTACTCACAGATTTTAGTATATATAAAAATCTGCAGGGGGAATTGTTTCGAATTACGTTAAGCACACACCAATTTTTTAAATAACTTTCGACCTAGTATCACAGAATTCAGGGTGAGATCCATTTAGTTGTCATTTACTGCCTTTAAACATGCCAAGTGACAGTTTTGCACAAGTGTAACCTGAATGTATGCACATGATGATTAGTCAATTGTATTTGTTCATTTTACTTGTATAGTCCTTTTTCTGGAAATTTGAGTAGTAGTAGTACTTGTAATATTAGTAATAGTAATAGAGTAGTAGATGCCTCTTCACTGTCAGGTGAAAAGTTTCTGACCACTTTGTTATTCACTAGAGCTGAAAAAGGAAATCCCACAGAGCCTTGCAGACCGTCTGCGGCTGGTCTTAGTCCCTGCACTTCCTGTTGCTCTAGCCCAAACTTGAATGCAGTGGCCAGCCACAGAGGGAGCAGAAGTGGGCCCGACTTCATACATGATTAATACCCCCATCACTTTCTAAACGCCTGCCACAGTTTGCCAGACCAAGTCCAGTGTTTGGCTTTCAGATATATTGCTCCATTTATGAGGGGGAAGTCTTTTCCTTAGCAAGAAAGCAGTATTCTTTTATTTGATAATTAGTGTGCATGTTTTTTGGGGGTTAAAGCAAAGGATTGCTCGCATTAGGCTTAATTTTCTAATTACCTTTCATCTAATGTGTAATTTCAGCCATCCCAGATTATATAAATATCTTATATGCACTTCTCTGTTATTTGAGTTAATTTGTGCGAGCTGCAAACATGAACGCTTATGAAGATCGGGACGTTTTTTAAATGTGTGAATGAAATGGAATGGCAAAGGGGGTGGGAACACGCAAGGTTGAACAGCAGCCCAGACATCTGCTATGACCCCATTGTTGTGATAGGTATTTGCTTTAGCTCAGAGAGGGGCCATTGTAATCTATACTGCTGCTGAAAGGAGGTACTATTAGCGCCCTCCGGCCCATTCCTCATGCCCTGCTCTTGGTTGTGCTGGATCCAGCTAGGCCAGAGCCCCTAAGGACAGACTCAGCTTGGCGGAAAAAGCCTCCTTAACAGGCCTATCTGCATGGAGCCACCTGCTGATAGAGCTCTGGCCTTTGTGTGGCTGTCTGCACAGGCTGATTCTCTATCCCCTGGGAGTGAGACATGATGGCCGGACAAGCTGGCTCCTGTCAGGGCCTACCATGGAAGAGCAGAAGGCCGTAAGGTATACACAGAAAGCTCCTGGTTGTCTGGAAGATGCATTAAATACAGTGTTTAGATGCAGAGTTGTAGGTGTACTTTCTGCAGGTTACGGTCCTCTCATATTCCTTCTTAAAAAAAAAAAAAAAAAAAAAAGGCTTGAAACAGCCTAAGCTGGTTTAAAGTTGTCTTAGCTGTTTATAGCTGGATTTTTAGCCTGGCCAAGCTGGTCTATATGGTCTCTCAGCTGAGCTAGTCTTGCATCTGAAAAGTGACCAAATCCTTTTTAAGACTTGCAAACTGAATCAGTTTAGGTTGGTTTCATTTTTCTTTTTTTTTTTCAGGGAAAGTCTCATTATGGTTTCAATAACATGTTATTCAGCCTCATGGTTTTTGAAGGAGGGATTAAACTGTAGGATGTTCAATAATATTGATTAACTAATGTGAAGCATTAAGCACTGAGGATTTAACTCATGCATAGACTGAACATGATTAAAGTCTTCAAGTATATACAGCATATTTTCAAGAAAACAATATTTTAAATTGTTCACAATTATTATTTAGTGGATTACAGGACTGTAAAATTAACTCCTCATAGCAGGCTTTTGTTTCCAGAGAATATATGTAATTGAAATACATCCTGTGTAAAGATTTTTGGCTGTCTATTATGGGAGCATACATCTTCACAATCACAGACATAATATAGATGATTGTTCATTTACCACAAAGTTTATGTCCATGGGAAAGTTAATTGCTTTAGAATGATGGAAAAAACTTATAAAAAGCCACACCATTAATACATAATGTGCAACATCTGGTGCTAGACAAGGAAAATAAATAAATAACACAGAGAGCCATGTTTCAATGAAACATGAAAACATAGATTGTGTAGTTTTAGTAGCAATGTGTGAGTCTGCAAATTATTGTGAAGAAAACAAATAAAAATAAATATATATATATATTGAAAAGCGCATTGAAAAAATACTGAGGACATGCAACTTTTAATAAATAGTCAGGCATCAACTCTAAAACTTTATCTAAAAGTAAATAGGCAGCATTTTTCAGGTCTCAAGCTCATTTTTTGACCTTTAGGCAAACCTAAAGTTTAATCTATTGAAACATTTACTAATCTTTTTTTTTACTTTTTGTCATTCTATGTCATTGTGATTTATATTCCCGAGTGTCCTTATATACTGAGTAAAAACACAGGTTTCAATTCATTAAACATTAATAAAGAGGAGCAATGTCAGCTGTCCATCAGCTGACAAAGACTCAAGTAAACTAACCTGACAGATAACTGAAAGTAAACTCTGACCTTCATCTGGCTATTGCACCATCAAATAAAGAGAATTTTAGGGATTGCCCTCTGACTAATGTCAATGGTCTTGATCTGCGGATGAATTGACACCTGTCTTACCACATTGGCTCATGTCAAAGTTGTCAGTTTCTCCTCATGTACCCTCAGTTTATGGAGCTGTGTGAAGTTGTGAAGTGTAGATCACCCAGCCCTCAGTCAAACATATGTGTGATTTTAGGTGCGTGTCAGACGTCTAATTTCAGCCCCATAACAACATTTTAAAGATCAGAACATGGTCTCATTTTATATTTTATTTGAGAGGTATTTATATTTAATAAGAACCTCAACATTCTATTTGATGTAATAATTGCATTGATGTACTGTATAAGAAACACTATAATTATAAAAACAATTTCATTATTTTACATAATTTTATTTGTTTTTTCCAAATTTTTTGCTTTATCGCGTGTGAATTTGCATTAAATGTTGGATGTTGAGCAGCTAGGTGTTTTACCAATAATTAAAATTTTTACCTTTATTACTTCTACTTTTCATTTCACACACTGTCTCCTTAAAATTATTTGCTTATATTTTCCTCTTTTGTGAGTCACTTTGGATAAAAGCGTCTGCCAAATGAATAAATGTAAAATGTGTAAATGAGGAATCTCTTTTCCTCTTGGATTTTTATGACACAAAGCGTGTGCAGCCCTGGTCTAAGACATTGCTTTGCCGGCCCTGCTCTATGCTCATGTTCTTATTTATTTGTCTTAATTTGTGGCATTACATTCAGCTCTAGTGCCTGCCGTTCTACACGCGCTGGGAGCAATCTCGCTGACCAGCCAGGTCACTGCCAGAACGAGGCCCAAAATGAGAATTTCTGCAAACAAACAATCAGGCTGCGATTAGATTCCGCTTTCATGATCTTGAAAGGAAATGCAAAGGAGATTAAATAACAGGCGGGCCATAAGGCTCATTTATCCCACTTGGCGCTAAGTGTGTAAAGATGGCTAAATGCTTTAATTCCCCACTTGCGAAGAGCACCTCGGGCCAACTCCAGCTATTGCAAAGCCTAGCTAACAGTATTAATGTGTAACAAGGAAAAAATAGCAACGCTTATCACATAAAAGTTTGCTTCGGTAAGTTCCACCAAACAGATGATTTTTCTCTTAAGTTCCCATCCATTTTAAGTGCCACTCTGCGGTTAAGTGGTCGTGGCATTTTTTGGACCCACCAAGAAAGAGTTGTACTAGTGCCAGTGTTTTTGATTTACAGGCCAGCCCTGGCACGCCATACCTGATCGCTGTTATCTGAGTGAAGCTAATGGACGCACTGGAATTAGAACAGGCAGAAAACATCTTAAATGGGAAACTTTGCAAGGCAGCTGTTTGCTAGTTCACAAAAATACCAATAAATGGCAGCTACATTGCATTCCTTAATCAGATTTGAGCAATCAGCTTTAAAAAAAAAATCCCCATATGGCGCGGGAAAATGACGAGAAAGAAAGAGGGCCAAGGGTTACTGCAAGGACACAGGCCACTTTAAGGTTACCATGTCTGGCTACAATTAACCACATGTAGAAAAAACTGGAATGATGCTTCAGGGAGCTATTGCAGCTCAGTCATTTGCAATTAGTCAGTTAGGAATTACTCGCCACGAAAAGCAAAGTGTGGCTCTCTTTGATCTTTTACAAACATGTTTGCCTCAAAAAGGGCGCGCTACTCCACACGCCATGAACTTGTAAATATACAGTGAAAGTGAGGTGCAAAGTTTGAGATTATAAATTGGGAGTACTTGGATCAAGGACAAATCTTGATTGGATAGTAGTAATCTCATCAAAGTAATCTCATCAAAAACAAAACAGTGAACAAAGGAAATTATTTTGGAATTTTCAGCCCTATGTTGGACTTATTTTGAAGCTTGTTCAAAATACTTTAGAATCAGTAACACTTTACAATAAGGTTCCATTTCTTAACATTAGTTAACAATATTAGGTGACATTAACTAATTTTAACTAATGTTAACGAATGAAACCGTATTGTAAAGTGTTACCAAATAATAGAACATTTTAATTTAGAATAACTTAACATAAGAGATTTTCAAGAGTTTAAATGTGCACAATTATTATATTTAATCTGTAAGGAAATACAGTTATACCCATGAGAGTGACCAGTATGTTACAATTTCAGTCAATAGAGAGAGAGTTTACTTTAGACAAAGTTCTCCACATTTCCAAAGGCAAAGGACAGAAAGAGAAAATGAGTTGAGGATTTTACCTCAAACTAAATTAGATTACAGAAACAACAGTAGTTATATGCATATGCAAATTAATTTACATAATCTCTTATGAGTATGGATATCTGATAGGTGAACAACACTAAAAATCTAACAAACAAAAGTTCTGTTTAACTACGTGAATGCAGTCATTCAAAAGATTATATTTTTAAAACACTAAGTCAAGTTGGTAAGCAGAAATGGGTCAGAGGTGAGTCTTCTCTTGAGATAAACTGGCATCCAGATACTCTGACTTAGTCATGAATCTCAAGCAATCCCTCCAATGACATCAATAGACAGAACAAAACATAGGCTATATTTTCTCTCAAGGATGATTCATACCTCATTGGCACACAGGACTTATTCAGCTGGAACTTTTGGTTATAACAATTACTACTGAATGTATCCAGCTCATCAATAGGCTGAAGAAACAAAGATAAATCCACCCCTTCAAATCACTTAAAGTGTTACTCTTAAAAAACTGAATTGTAATTTTGAAATATATGTCTAAAATCACAACCACTCAAATTAGATGAAGAGTCCAGTCTTATCAAAGCTGTTTTATTCCACATGGAGAGAGTCCGCTCATGGGGGCTGCCATGTTTTAATCACATGACCAGCTGAATACTGCTCGCTTAATCTCAGTAACTGCCCTGTTGTTTGAGACTTTATCTCATGGAATAAAGCAATCATGGCTGAATATGAATGGTACATTTCTGCAATGGCTAAATGGATTTTAAATTATGCTGCATCGAAGCCACTATGTGTCATTGTAAGTTCAAGATGACACAAATAAAAAAGTTACTGAGTGCACCTTTAAAAATGTACAAAGTGAAGTTTTCCATGCAATTACAATTAGTGTGGACTGGAGATTTCAAACTTCAAAAAATAAGCAAAGCATTATAATGACAAAATAACAAAAGTGGACTTCCCATATTCCAAGTCTTTAATGTCATACAACAGCTTTGAAGTCATCCAAAATGTAAGAAATGTTTTAACTGTATCGTAATCATTCAACCTCAAGACTTAGCACACAAGTCATATGGCCGATACTTTTTATGATACTTTTATTTATGCTGCATTATTTTTAAGCTTGAAATCTCCATTCATTGTACCTACATGCAACCAGTACATCCTTCAAATGATCTTCTTTTGTGTTCCACAGAAGAAATTAAGTCGTGAAAGTGAGAAATTAAGAAATGTCAATTTTGGACGAATTTTACTTTTAAACATTGACTTGTTTATTTAGCAAACCCCCTTTTTAGCTCCTTTGAAAGACGTCTTCCCATACTGAAGCATTGATGTAATTCCACATCAAACCCATAATCCTGTTTGCACACCAAACTAAGTTTGAAGGACTTAGTGGTCTGCCAAACATACTAAGACATCAGTATTCACTGCAAATATCTGTCTCATAAAATGTATGTCAGAGCAGGACTAAAGATCATCTTCTATTCATAGCAGATTGTCTTAAAAAAGAGGAGAACCTGTCAATCTCACATCAGTGTTCCTTAACAAGACACTTTTAAAACAGCTTTCAGTTTATTTCATAATGTTCTTTTAGTTATAAAATGTAATAAACCGGGCTGTACTTAATTTAAAAAGAGTGAGGTTGTTCTTCTTTTAGAAATGTTTTATTCTGCTACCCAGCTGTTGGTCGTCACAACTATGATTACTACACAAGTGTTTCATAAGTAAACGAGCATGAAATATCTCTCACATCTTTTGCTGATAAAATGTGACCACAAGGCAACTGATTTTTATGGTCTGAGCAATTAAAAGGAAAGTCCATGTTATGTTTGAAGTCGATGCTGTTGACATACAGTGGCAAGGCATTTACTTGTATGTTTCTACATGCTATATGAGCTGTACATGAAAAGGTGAATGCAACCAACGTGACAGCTAGCAAATGTTTGCATATTGTGAGTGCCTTGCTTTGCAAAGAACTGTCATGCTAATAAGCTAATTACACGTAAATATATAAAAACGTCACACAACTGGTGCCTCAAAAATCTCAAATGAATTATACATTTTTAAAGCAGTGTTGATAGTCTAAAGAAATTAAAAGGAGTAAGACTTTCTATAAACGATAGAGGAAAAGAAAGTTATTTACCCAAGCGAAATGCTCACCTCTAAGGGTAATTTTTCCCATTTACTGTGGCAATCTCAAAATTTAAACCATGTGTGTTCTTTTATTTATCCAGATTGCAGGCAGTGAATTCCTGTTGTTTAGTTGCTACTGATTAGTTGTTAGTAGTGTTTGAGGACGTAATGCTCTTGCAATGACTTTTCCAATCCATAAAGCAATTTTATTTTCAGGCAGGATTTTTCTATTAGACCGAAGACAATTTAACGCATGCATATGCATATGTCAAAAGACATGTGTTCACACAATTTTAGTAGCCATTACAGGCATATGCATTTAGACATATTGTGCACACATATGTAGGGCAGAGCTTGCCCTTGTGTCAAACACAACAAAGCCTGTGGAAAGTGAAGAAAATACTAATTGAATAATATTAGTAGTCATGATGATGATTACTTTAATAGACCTCTGGACAGCAAACTCTTGTGCTGGCAAACAATAAACTTCAGCTTCATTCAGCAATCTATTTTTCAAGCATCAAGTGAGAAATCCAGATGTGACCATTGCTATCACCTCTGTATGCCTCCTGACCTCAAATTTATATCCTGCTCATGCTCCCAGCTGCAACACTTCAGAACGTTCCCTTCCTCCAGCTGGGGAAAGCAAGCTTTGCATTGATGAGCTCCACCGTGGGACAGAAATGCAAAAGAAACTCTGCAGCTACCACAGACAGATTCGCGTTTGAATCTATTTTAATAACGCCCATTATGAGCACGCTGTAAGATCATAACTCCCCCATCTCCATCATTAATACATGAGAGGATTTTCACGGCATCTTTCATGAAAGTCAAAGCAGCCAAGGTCTGCTGAAGTGCAGAGCAGACCGCAAAAGGGAAAATTTCCCCTGGTGGATGTCAAGCGAAAAAGGGGCATTTAAATATCAATACACATAATAGTTCTAAATCAATACACATCATCAATATAAGTCGGATTTGTTTTAATTTATGTGAGACACTTACTGTATGAATGTACCTCAGGGAGTTCCGTCGGCTCTCTTGCCTCCCCTCTACCACCATCCCAGACCCTATTGTTATTTTGGTCTTTCCTCTCATCGTACACTCCTACAAATAAAAATAAGAAATCAATGTAAGCTGCAATTTTTACGGCACTGATTTAAGTGGCAGTGGCAGGCCAAATCCAATAGTGCCACTAAAGCTGACAACCTTGACATGTGCCTTGCCATGCTGCCTCTCAATTATGCAGGGCCCAATGTTTCCTTGCCTTTTAATTGAATCACACCATCTCAAACTTGTTATTTTTAATTTGTTGCATTTTATTTCTGACACCAGTGCCAAGGTAGAATGAATTATGCAAAGGGATCCCTTAATTGTGGATCTTATTGGAACAAAACTAATTGTGAATGATTAAAAAGCGAATCAGAGGATGTTTTACCTCTATGGAAGTTTCTACGTCTGCCAAAAATGACTGGGCTCATTTGTTCTCTGCACTGTGCATGTTTTGGTGGAACAGGTGAAAGTGCTTAATGGCCATGTAGAGAATGTTCTAAAATCTGTGAGGGGAGCAAGTTGTGTTATGATTTTTATTTGGGTCCCACTGCTATAAAAAAGCTAAATTACAGACATCTGACCATTTTTCAAACAGGAAAGACCTCATGTGATAGGAATTGAGCATAATTCACTCTTTTGGCTAGAGCAGCGTAGTTAAGTTTTATTGATCTTTTTCTTTTCTGAAGTTGTGATCAGTTCTTTTTTGGGATTGTTTGACCTGTTTGTTACATGGAAAGTTACTTCCCATTTTGGGCTGACAGTGAACAGACATTACCTTGGAATCCCAGACAGTTATAGTCCCCTTTAATGGAATACATAAAATCCAACCTACGAAGTGCATTAAAAGACACATTTTTGAACAGTATGCCTCAGTAATTTGCTTTTCCACAGTGAATGCATTTTTTGGAGCAGAACATGCACATGACTAAAATGTTTTGTACTTTAAATGCTCTAAATATTCATAACTGTAGCTATACTTGCAAAAAGTGGTGTTCATAAAATTAATGTTCTTTGCTATCCTTTTAAGACGAAATTGCTAAATGTAGCCTTTGGACCAAACTGAGTTACTGTATCTGGTTGTAAGGTATGAAAGGTACATTTCTCATCACTTTAGAAGTATCTGGAAATTATTTGTTTATCTGCACTTGCATTAGTTTCATGAATGCTCAATCAATTCAACAAGGCGGCTTTACTTTCCTTCTTTTTTTCTCTAATATAACCACAACCATTTAATTCCCAAAGGCACTTACTGACTGAATTCAAAGTCTATTCTCACAAAGCCCTGAAGTTTCACCTTTGGAGGTCAGTTTGGAAAGAAAATCCCCAAAGTGAGTGAAATTCTCTTTTTGATGCTATAAATGGTTGAAGGGGCCACTGCACTGGCAGTTCATGCCCATATGCTCATACACTTCATTTGCTGGACTATACTCTCTGCCATGCTGCCTGCTTTTAAAATCCATATTATTTTGGTCATGGTCTTGACAAACTGACTAGTTTTCGGTTACCAATGCAATTGCAAAGATAGCCTGTTCAAAGGCATTTTGGTCTCTGATGATGATTAAGTAATTTCACTACTGAAAGTGTCTAGTAATGGGGTGTCATAAAGCTTTAGAGTTGCGTGGGCCTTTACATATAAAAATAACCCTACCTGAGAAATATGACAAAATGTGACAACTAGCCAACAAGAAGTCTCCCCAATAAGGATCACTGGTTAGGACTGGTTTTGCTCCAAAATGAGTGGAATGTGCTTTTTGTGATCACTTCTTTTTGATGAATAAACCTGATAAAATGACTCACAATAGGTTTCGCGTTGATGTTATTGAGCCTTTCGAGAGCATTCAGTCTTGTAGCCTTATCATCTCTGTATAAACTGAGAAGATGAGACAGGGAAGATAAATACCACAACATTTGTAAAATCCACCTGTCAGGTAATGTTGTTTGGTTTGCATCTAAAAAGCTTTCCTAATCCTGTATTCATGATAAGTACAGCTTGACGAGCCCTGTCAATTTAAGAAGTCCATCTTGGCATAAAAGTCCCTTCCAATGAGGTTTCTGCTTGGCACCGTCCATATGATGAAGTAGCTCACTAAATTTCAAGAGCATCTCTGGAATGGTAGCAGATTCTTGTCCACTGAAATGACAATTAGAGTCACTTCCTACACAAGTAAGGTTTGATGTCCGCTGTCAGCTGCCGGGAGAGGGATATGTCCTGAGACAGAGACTAATCTAGCTCAGGTTCTGATTGCATTGCCCACTCATGATCTACTCATTGACCACTCCAAATGTGGGCACAGGAGATGGACATTTCGGAGCTGAGTGGGGGGAAAGAGTCCTTTGGCTAACATCAAGTTTCTTTACATTCTCTAAAATGGATTCTCTTCAGGGAAGGCTTTTTACATGATGTTGGAACAAAGCTGCAGGTATTTGCTCCCATTCAGACACAAGAGCATCCTCAAGATCAGGTGCTGATGTTGGAGGACGGGGCTTTGCTCACTGACCGTTCCAATTCATCCTAAAGGTTTACTCACTGTGGGCTTCAGGACAAGGCTTTGTGCAGGCCAGTCAAGTTCTTCTACAATTCAATAAACTGAAAAAAACTGAGCTCTTTGGTATGCCCCATTCTACTGAAAATGCAGAGTGATTATACTGTTAATTCAGCAACAGTAGGTTGAATGTTTTACTGCTGAAATAGTCTGTGCCTACTGAAATTTTAATCATTGTCCCGTTAACATGTGCATGGGTTAGCTCCAAATTCTGGGTAAAATGTCCACATTTTGGGTGAAATACCCACATTTCAGAGTCAAAAGTTAGTTGTATAATTAGTTATGAATGATTTAATACAGGCAACATCATTTAACAGGAATACAAATTGTATTAACTCTATTCCCTAACTAGGGTTGCAATTTTTTTTAATCCCCCTTTTCTCCCCAATTTTGGAACGCCAAATTCCCACTACATACTAGGTCCTCATGGTGGCGCTGTTACTCACCTCAATCCAGTTGGCGGAGGACAGTTGGTCAGGGTTGCAAATGTAAGAAATTTTAATAATCATCAATGGTTAACGTTAATGAATGAAAATGAGTAAGTGGTGTACAGCTTGAAAAAAAAAAATAATAATAATAATAATATTTTTCATTGCTTTAATGCAAATATGATTTTTGACTGATCAACCATTCAAATGTGAAAACATCAACATCAGAAAACAAAAATCCTTACTGTAAAAGGAAACGTGAAACCATGAGGCAGCCACGGAGTTTTGGTCTAAATGTTTAAAAATAATTTTAAAACAAACACACTTAATGCAAGTAATTATATTTTCCTCCTAATATACAGTATTTTTAATTTAGTGTATTTTTAATACATTCAGGCTGTGTTTAGTATAAATTTGTGATTTTAAAACTGCATGCTCTCCTGGTGAGAACTAGAGACCGGTGAGACCGGCAGAACAACAATGCTTGTTTTCATGTTGTACTTTATCAAGGTTTATGCCATGGACATAATCATTATCTACGGTGAAACACTCCATGAAAAGCAAGGAAGTGAAGGATATGTGTCTGTTTTTTATTCTGCTGCTGATAGGATGTGACAAGCAGCACGCAAGTGGCAGTGCACCCTCTAATGGTGGATGACTGTATCCACCTTTTTCCTACATCCCGTGATGCTTAGCGAGAGATATGGGCGTTACTTCCGTTGTCAAGTTAACAGCTGTTGTTGCAGCGTGCGTCCATTCATTCTTTCTTTGTGGTGTTGGGATTTTGAGAAGATTGTGTATGATTTCATGAGGACATACATCAACCATATATCAGAGTGTTACTGAACGATAATTAACTGCAAAAAAGTCATAAATTCAAAGAAAGTGCGAAGACAGCCAAACTGTTTCTCCCAGATGCAGCTGAGATTTAATCTAAGCACAAACGCAGCATTTTGAGTAATATTATTGGTTGTTTTAGTGGAGTACCTTTGTTAATTCAGCTTCAGATGTGCATGCTTGTCATCACGTCACTTTGCAAGTTCATATTAGACTGACGCTCTGAGGAAGAGCTGTGAAGTTCTCATACTTGGGTATGTAATCGCTTTCTCAAGTTTTCCAGTAAGACGGTTATTTCCTTTTAAATCTGCACGCACGTTTTTAGTTTTTTGTGAACCAATCTCAAAACATTTTGCACCCGGTTTGCAACTATATTTAGGGCTGACCTTTGCGATCGGATCATCCGAAATGCGTCTTATTTCCAGCTGTAAACAGGGTCTTAAAATGACTGCAGCCAGAGCTAAGGAATGCTGTAGAAATTTTTTTGGAGGAAGTCCCACCCACATTTGTTTCCCCAGTAAGACCCCCAGGAAAAAGGTTGAAAGACTTTTCTCTATCTGCTGGCAAGATTACTGAACAAAATTTTACTAAAATTGATTAATCGATGATCGATAAGCTTTATCAATCAAATAATTAAAATTAATAAATAAAATTACCGATCATTGATTATTTGTTATTAACATCCCTACCCCAAATCCAAGACCCAACCCTGAACCTTACATCAGTGTTGTACAATTTTTATATATTTATATTTTATTTTTATATAATGCAACTTCAAAATGACATTCACCATTCCTACAGGACCAGAACTCAATTCTTGGATGTTGCTTTTGCAACTCGCAATCAGTTGGGCTAGAGGGAAATGTATTCATGCTTTCATTTAATTGGGTAGATTTCAGGGTACATGAATTGTTTTACTGTGTAATCATGCTGGAAAAAAAATTCTTAGGAGATTGTATGGCTGCATGCTTGAATTCATGAAACTGATTTTTGACAAAGTTTAAAGACTGGGGACTAATCAGAAATTAGTAAACCCATTAGAAGGGGGTGTCCACATACTTTTGGCCAGGTAGTATATGAGCATTGTGTGAATAATCCTCAATAAATTTAGCTCTATCCTTCTTCTTCAATAAAATCAAATCATTTGGTTTCATTAAAATGTGGGAAAGGAAATATTATGTTTAGTTTCTGAAATACTGCCTCATTGTAGCAACCCGGAAAAAACAAACAAACACTATTTGCTCTTAAAAACTGTGATTGTCCTCTGACAGTATAGTCACCGCACGTCAGTCCACAGTCAGGTTGTTGCATTAGTAAACGACTCACTGATTTCTAATGTGGTTTTATGGCAAGATGATCTGTAAACACCCATCTGAAACGCTTGTGACTGACTGATGTGGCTCTGAAGAACAGGTGAAATGTAAACAGTTGCTGCTTGGAGTGTCTTGGCCTGGTTTATTCCTGTTCTGAGTTATCAGAGCGGTTCAGTAATTGCTGTCAGTTAGAGGCATAAAGGCAGTGGTTTGCAGCCGCTCAGTAGGAGTATCTGCGCATATTTCCTCGGATGTGGCTTTTCCCCTCGCCTCCTGAGACTTCCCTCATTCTCACCATCATTGTTTACCTGGTATTGTCAACCGTGAACTCGTTGAGGAAGAAATTAAAGGGGGCCTACCAGACACAGCACAACGGGTGCTATAATTGAAGAGATTACCCTCTGTATGCCGACAGTGATTTGGGTGTGAGCAAGACACCAGAAAAAAAAGAAGAAAGGTTTTGACATTTTTATCTTTTTGCTGTGCTACCTGCTTGCCTCCTTTCATGGAAAAGAACAGCCACAAATGACTGCCATTTCACTCAGAGCTGTGAGGCACAAGAGTTTTACTTGTTAGTAAAACACGATCCATCTTGTTTGTAATGATTTTGCCATCTAGACCAGCGACTTTGATCTTTTTGTGTTTTGTGTGTGTTCTGCATGCTTGTATGCACATGCGTTGTGGGGTTGTAGGGGGTATCAGGATGGGGATTTTAAGGTTAAGAGACCCTGAACGAGTAAGGGCTCTTCTCGAGCACATGGCTTACCTGCTGGCCGAGAAGTGTTTAATCTCTCCCTTATTGGCAAACATTACAATTCATTCAAAACAGGCACCGACCAGGGCCAAATCCCATCTCAAGGCTCAAAGCTCCAGGAAATTGCTTGCATTAGGGAGATTTATTGGTGTGAAAAGATCCCATGACATTACATTGAACTAGGTTAACACATTTGTGCTCAGACACATTTTCTTTGTTCTTTCGTTGTTGTTATTTATATGGCAACGGTGTAATGGACAAGTCCAAACTGACATTTTGACATTGCCTTATGATTTTTACATTAACAATGCCATTTATTTAGGCTGATTAACTCCAAATTTGCCAAAACTATGATTTATTTATAAAAATACATAAACTGAATGTGTTTTTAGCTCTGTTGGGTGTAATGATAATGTAGTATACCTGTATTTCTGTAATGTTCTCATTTGAGCAGTACTCTATTTTAGCCTTACCTTATTCTTATTCCCCATGTAGAGATACATATGATACATCTCAATGTGGCCATGATTTCACTCCATTTCCCCCTTTGAATAAAACTAGCCATTGGTAAAACTCTTCATTGGAACCTTTCCTCCATCTGTTAAAGCTATTTCTTTAGTGCACATTTAATCAAGTAAATAACCCAAAAGGCAAGATGAATCTTTAACGATTTAAAGTGAAATGATCTAAATGAGTTTAATGATATTTGGCTTTTTATGTGCAAGCCTGGCATTCTAGCAAATCTCTGGGAGTGAATGAGTCAGCATGTGTTTTGCATGTGTTCGAACAGCAAAACAAAACACATTTTCTTCTGGTTTGGCAGTGTAAACCAATTTAAAAAAGGTTCAACATTTACTCACTTTTTATATGAATAGGAAACACCAGACACATTCAAAGAGCAACCAAAGTCACTATTAAGTGTTTTATTGAGTAGATATAAAAACTAAACATTATTAGATTTTAATTAACTGCCTGAAATTAGTTTTCCTTGGTATGTTTGATGTAGCTTTATGGTGTGGGAGCTTATTTTCAGTTTATTTTAGTGATCCTGCAACTTATTTTGTATCGTCTCTTAGTTCTCTGTTACAAAAGCAGGCCGTAAGGATCACAAGCCGCATGATGAGATTGGATTTCTTGCATTTGAAAATATTTTAATTGTTAAGTGCTGATCCCTACTTACATTAATGAGGGTCTAGAGAAATTTTGACCTTGCGGTGTGCGTGAATCAATATGAAGTTGATAAGCCAAGTTCATTGCTGCCTAACATAAAACAAACCTGATTTGTTTACTTACCTAAGCCAGGGTATGTCAGGCCCATTATAAAATGATTTATAGACCAACATCCAATGAAATTGTTTAAAGTAGATTAGGTTCAGAGAACGACCAGCACTAATATGACAAGCTGATGCCACATGACAGGTAACCAAGCAAACAAGTTCCTGAAATTCAGATTGAATTAGAATCCTAATAATCCTGCAGGGAGTCGCAGATTCAATCAGTGAGTCTGGGGGAAGGAGTGTGGACTCCACGCCCCTAAATAGACACACACACACGCACACACACACACACTCACACATGTTGGTCTACCTATAATTATGAGGACTTTCCATAGACATAATGACTTTTATACTGTACAAACTATAGATTCTATCCTCTAAACCTAACACAACCCCTAAACCTAACCCTCACAGAAAACCTTCTGCATTTTTACATTTTCAATAAATCATTGTTTAGTATGATTTTTAAGCGATTTGAATTATGGGGACACTAGAAATGTCCTCATAAATCACATTTATAGCATAATACCCTTGTAATTACTAATTTGTAACTTACAAAATTGTCCTCGTAAATCACAAAAACATGCACACACACACACACACACACACACACACACACACACACACACACACACACAAGCCAACTGTAAAATAATTGATAACAGTTTTTGATATGTACTGTATATGTTCACATTAACATGAATTATAGACGTTCTCATGAGGGGAAGATAGACATCCTAATATTTTATAAAATGTTCAAGCTAATTTCGTAATGTGTTTTGTTTAAATTTCTATAATTTTTTATAACCTTCAATAACAATGATATTTAAAACTTTAAGCAAAATATTTGCCCTTTATTTTGTCTGATAATGATGTGATGCTAAAAATAGGAAATTTAATGCACAACAGAATCAGGGCCGCTCTTGTAAATTCTGTACCAAAGGCATTTATTGACCCATACCTAATAAAAACGCAGGCTCACATCAAAATGATAAAGGGCTTCTGCAATAAAGTAAATATTATCTTTCAACAAAGTGAATTTATGCACCATGAAGAACACATTTAGACTAGTTAAAAAAGTTAAATCTTCAACTTCAGTAATATGAGTGTTTACATATTTTCGTACATGATTTTTTCCCTTGAAATTTTCTTTATTTGAAAATAATGAATATAAATGAGCATTGTTCCCTCTGTTCCTAGGCACATTAAAGAAATTGTCTGCAAATTAGAATATTAATGTGTAAAGGAAGGAAGGTACAGTACATTGTCTGGACATTTGAATATGCACGATGAATATTACATTATAGTGCCAACAAATTCCTATTTTGAGGGCTGAGAACAAATCTATTATGTATTATTATTATCTTTTTTACATATTTGCTTTATAAAAAACAAATAAAAGTTTCTGATGACATTTCCCCCAAAATTTGAAGAGCACAATTACAATGCGTATCTCAGGCACACTTTTTGTTGACTTCACAATTGGATTATTCGCTCTTGTTATTATGCTGGCTGATTTTTGAGGAACCCCCATCAGCCAGCAAACTTCATAAAAACATTTTCTTTATTTGTGGTTTAATATAATTAACCATCCACTCTTGTACCTCCATCTCGGGAGCAATCTTCTTGATAATCATTTATCATTTAAGGATGTAACCCTGCCTAAACCAAATTTTGTACCTTCGTATTTCATAGCAAGAAAATCTGCGGTTGAGTTTTACAATCTGCATTTCCTCTGGACCAGCTCTTTTGCAGTGAATGTTGCTTTTGCAAGATTAGGATGATGAGTATGTTTCAGATCATACCCTAATTAGGGCCTCCAGTGTCTGTCCGGTGCATCTAATGAGAGGTGTGTGACCGAGGAGGCCAAGGCCCTGGTGAGCACAGCCACATTCTGATGGGAAGAATTACAGCACTGGGTGATTCCCAACCCTGCATGATCCACACCTGCAAATCCCTCATGAGTGCCCTCCTCTGCTTTTGATGCACTATTCTTTTCATGTCTTTAACTCAGGCAACATCAAGAACCGATATCCCGTTGCAACCAAGGTGGAGGGGAGTCGGATGGGGCTTATCATCTATTATACGTTTTAATCATGCTAATTAATTGATATTTGTCCCAGTAATTGTACTAATGGGGTGTCCCATATTTGTATGATCAGCCTAAGATTATAGGAATTTGTTTGTGAAGGCAAAGCTGAACAATACGGCGGCGTACACGTGACACAATTTTGCCGCACATGCCGTAACCGACCCTGACACATCAATGTGTTTCAGATATCCACATACATATGGGGCACGCATTTATCTTAAGTGGAAAAAATACATTCATAGACCTGCTCGTTATGTGAATAAGACGCAATAGGATTCAGAGGGAGTCTGTGGCTCTTGATGTGACTGGGAAGTCGATTATGGCTGCAGGGAGCGAGAGTGAGTTACAGTTCTCCACTGCAGGAAATTAGCCCGTTATCAATTATCAATTAGACTGCCATGTGATTTACAGCCTCTAAGCAGGTGGGACTTTTTCCCCTTTACTTTTTTCACCTGTTATCTATTTTTATGACCGCTCATGTGCTTTCATCCACTGAGCACTCAATCTGCCAGCACATGTGGAGAACATTCACTCTCTCTCCCTTGCTTAACTCTCCTTTGTTCCAACACTAAAGCCCATTTTCTCTTTTGGTCTTCCCTGTTGTTTTGGAATTCTTGGATTGGGAGGATAGGTCAGTTAGAACAGCGAAGCTGCAATCATCATAACAAATTAAACTAAGGCCTTACTCAAAACAGAAACTGCTTAAAGGGAGAGTTCGCCTAATTAAAATTCTGTCATTATTTACTCACCATTATGTTTCTTCCAAACTGACATCCTTTCTTCCATGGAACACAAAAGCAAATGTTAGGCGGAATGTTAGGGACTGTCAGCCTTTTTGACCATTCACTTTCATTGTATGGAAAAAAAGAGCAGTGTCAACATTCTTCAACACCCCTCTTATGTTCCACAGTTGAAAGAAAGTCATATGGGTTTGGAATAATATGAGAGTACATTTTCATTTTGGAGGTAACTAAACCCTTAACTGGCCATTTACTACACATAGAAGAATAATAAATTCTCTTTCCTAAAAATCACTGTTTAACAATGTATAAAGGACGACTAAAATGCATTATGCTATCAGGAGCGTCTTTAAAAAAATTATTAATACATATATAATTTTTCATAAATTGATATTTATACTTATACTGTATTATTTATAAAGTAAACACACTATAAAATTAGTGCATACAAATTAGTAGTGCACTGCCATAAACCTGTCGGTACAGCTGTAATTCCGTGCATTATGCCTGTAGTGCTATTCATGGTTTTCCAGACATTTTCACACATTTTATGCTGTTACTATTTAAGATCCCCCAATAAGCATTTTGAAAGGAAGTTGAACAGAATTGATTGATGTGTTAATCTGTTGACTTGAATATTGACTTTTCTAAAACTTGTCAGTTTTATGGGCTGTACCTTAATTTAATCTTTTAGAAATATACATTCAACCACTAGTGGGCCTCCATTCTTTTTGAGAGAGAAAATAGGATGAGAGAGAGAATAGGATTGTACAAATGTAAAATTTATTCATGGAAGTTGGATATAAATGACTCTAACATCAGTGCAAAAAATAGGGTGCTATTTAGTAATATCAATCAAACATTTTGCCTACTTTTTGCAGAGAGTTAAAGATGTAATTCAGAAATAATGGATATGGATTACCTTTAATATTTATAGTGATTTATGTCTGTTATTATTTTGCTAATGGAATGCAATAGGAATGTGAGACCGAAAAGGCGTGAGAGAATTTTAGAGAGTATGTGGTGATGACCACATTAAAGACATAATCCAGCCTTGACTTCAGCAGCAGCTTTTAGGGTTTTCAGCAGCCGGAAGAATGTGGTTATTTAAATAATGACATTGTGGATAAGTATGATGTCTCTTGTGTCCTTTAATCCATTTGCTTTGGTGACCTGGTCTTGTATATTGTTAGTTTAAATTGTGAATGCCTATTTTAAGCCACTTTTTATTGACTATAAAATTGCATATGAGAGGGTTGCAGTATGATATAGTGAAGACAATGAAGTGCATCTCTAGAAATGAAGTAGACGAGCTGATGTGTTCATGGGGTACGGACTGATACACCATGATGCCTTTTGGCTGAGAGCAGAGGGTAGCACTTGGGCATTCATTAACAGGCTGCCCACAGGCACAGCTACCTATCCCGTCAGTGAACTTGACACTCCCCTCAAACCTGTCTGTCTCCTGTCCATGTGCCCCCCATCCTGTCTCATTACTTATTGATTTACAAATCAATAACACCTTTCAGAGAGCAGACTGCCTGAGATAGAAAAAGAGAGAGAGCTGCCCTTGCTGCTAGCTCAGAGTGAAAGATATTAGAGGGTGAAAGCAAGCTTTTAGTTAATCTGTTAGTGGTGGCAGTAAAGGGACACATTTCACATTTGAAAAGATGACTGTAGCAACTGAGGAAAATATGGTGCATTCTGCAATTGATTCCATTCCTTGTCATGCTAGAAATCCTATTCTTAAAGTTCACTGAAAAATAAAAATTCAGTCATTTATTCACCCTCATGTTGTTTTTAATGTCTTTAAAATGTTTTCTCTCTATGCAATGAAAGGGAATGGTGACTGAGAATGTCAATCCCTAACATTCTGCCAAACATCTCCCTTTTATGTTCCACGGAACAAAGAACGTCATACTGGTTTGGACAAACATGAGGGTGATTAAATCTCGAATTTTCACTTTTGGGTGAACTGTGCCTTTAATATGTATTAAAATCACGATGTGCCCACTTTTGGTTGGAAGAAGTGTTTAGAGATAATCCCAGAGGGGCCTGTCCGGATTCTCATTAGGTCAGGGCTCATTGTCACCGCTAACAGAAAAAAGGATTTGCTTGAAACAGCCAGGCACAGAACAAAAAGCTACAGCCCAGGTCCCAATCAGCAGCTCATAAAGGAGCCAGCACAGGTATTAATCAGTCAGTCCTTAATGGAGCCGCTCTTTAAAAGTATTATTAACCTCATCTGTCTAGATTAAGATCTGATAGCCACATTCTGTGTATTGTCTTTGTAGCAGCTGGTAATGTACATATATATTAATCCACTCGCATGGGCGAGATTGTGTGACGCAGGGAACAACGGTGCCCTTCACAAGCGAGGCAGACACAGGTTAGGAAGCCACTAATTAAATGTCAGACTTGACAGATTAAAATTATGAAATTTAAAATCAGCAAGTAGCTCTTTGTCATTGTCAAATTAGGCGGCCGGCGTGATGAGGAGACAGGGATGGAAGACTTTAATGGATTGAAGGGGAATGTACTTTAGCAGCCCTGGATATGGTGAATAAAGATTTCCCTGCTCTCGAGGTAATGGGCTGCATGTTCAATTCTCTGCGCGTATAGGCTGTGGCACCACAACCATCTTTGTTGCCTTGCTTTACCTAGCCATGCAATTATCTTGGTATTTGAAAAATACACACAAGCACAAGTTGAACACTTTAAAAAGAAATGTTGGGGGTATTTAGCCTTGCTTAAACTTATGGACCATTTTCACAGATATTTGATACATTTAAACTTTAACTGATTTTCTCTCTTTATGTACAGTTGAAGTCAGAAGTTTACATACACTTAGGTTGAAGTCATTAAAACTAATTTTTTAACACTCCACATATTTAATATTAGCAAATTATAGTTTTGGCAGGTCGTTTAGGACATTAACTTTGTACATGACATGAGTAATATTTCCAACAATAGTTTACAGACAGATTATTTCACATTTAATTGACTATATCACAATTCCAGTGGGTGAGAAGTTTACAAATACTAAGTTAACTGTGCCTTTAATAAGCTTGGAAAATTCCAGAAAATGGTGTCAAGCCTTTAGACAATTAGTCAATTAGCTTCTGAAAGGAGGTGTACTGAATTGGAGGTGCACCTGTGGATGTATTTTAAGGTCTAGAGATGAATGTAGTTTGGTGTGAAAAGTGCAAATCAAACACAGAACAACAGCAAAGGACCTTGTGAAGATGCTTGAGGAAACATTTAGACAAGTATCTTTATCCACAGTAAAATCTGTCTTATATCGACATAACCTGAAAGGCTGCTCAGCAAGGAAGATGCCACTGCTCCAAAACCGCCATAAAAAAAGTTAGACTGCAGTTAGCAAATGCACATTGGCACAAAGATCTTACTTTTTGGTCTTTACCTCTGGTCTGATGAAACAAAATTTTAACTTTTTGGCCATAATGACCATCTTTAAGTTTGAAGGAAATTCATGAATCATGAGGATGGCAGCATCATGTTGTTGCTTTGCTGCAGGAGGTACTGGTGCACTTCACAAAATAGATGGCATCATGAGGAATGAAAATGATTTGGATATATATGTCTCAAGACATCAGCCAAGAAGTAAAAGCTCGGTTGCAAATGGGTCTTCCAAATGAACTATTACCCCAAGCATACCTCCAAAGTTGTGGCAAAATGGCTTAAGGACAATAAAGTCAATGTATTGGAGTGACCATCATAAAGCTCTGACCAAAACAGAAAAAGCATGTGCGACTCATTTACACCAGTTCTGTCTGGAGGAATGGGCTAAAATTCCAGCAATTTATTGTGAGAAGCTTGTGGAAGGTTACCCAAAAGATTTGACCCAAGTTAATCAATTTAAAGGCAATGTTACCAAATATTAACAAAGTGTATGTAAACTTCTGACCCACTGGGAATTTGATGAAAGAAATAAAAGCTGAAATAAATTATTCTTGCTACTATTATTCTGTTCTATTATTATTATTTCACATTCTTAAAATAGTGATCCTAACTGACCTAAGGCAGGGAATGTTTTCTACGATTAATTGTCAGGAATTGAGAAACTGAGTTTAAATATATTTGACTAAGGTGTATGTCAACTTCTGACTTCAACTGTATATTATTCTTTGTATTGGCCTATTTACATTACTGTATTTTGTGTAGTAATACCCTGGCATGAATTAATACAAAATAACAATTCTGTCAAATCTGTCAAACTAGAAAGAGGGACTTTTTTCTTTTTACTGACATTTTCCTTCTTTTGGAAAATTATGGAAACGAAGTAGTGGATTTTTCCTTTTGCTGTTGGAGCAAAAGGGAATGCTGCAATAACATTTGCTATGGTCTCCCATTTACCTCTATTCTCCAGCATTAGCATTTACTTCTACATTCCAAACCTGGAAATGTGAAAGAGGTGTACTGAGAAGTGTTTAGAAATAGGGGAAATGGGGTCAGTGCTTGCCACTGTGTGCAAAGTTAAATACATAGAAGGGAATTCACCAAGAATGAATTGCGATTGGTGAAAGCATTGTTTGTTTGCACACGCTGTCTGCACTGGTTTCGCTCCAGATTCACTAAAGGAATTATCCAGATCAGGCAACAGTGCAAACGCATCCACAAAATCATTGCTGAACGAATATCTATATATACAGTAATATACACACAGTTATGCCACAGAATATAGAAATAAATGTTTTAACATGACAGCCTCATTTTATTAAGCCAGAATTGCTGTCCCTCAGTAATTTTCACACATATTCATAGATATTTAGAAGAATTCAGCCAAATGTTTTTATGTTTCCTGATTCAAATTTAAATGTAATATCTTTGTCAATTAAGACTGTGTTCTGAATTGATCAAAGTGCCAATTTTGCACTCAGCATCCAGATTTATGGTCTTGCTGGTTCATAATTATCCCAACATAAGACCAGTCCAATACATGCAAAGCCGCACTCTCACTACATGACTGAGTTGCTGCTCTGCTCACATTACACATCAAGGTTTCTTCTCATCTGTAGCATCAGCAGCACACATACAGAATGCAGACTAATTATAAGATCTTCTGAACAAGAGACATCCCTGGCCAACAGCAGAGCGAGAGAGAGAAAAAACTATTCTCTCATAAATCATGTGAGAAATTAGAGTGATCACAAGAATTTTTCCAGAAATAGATGCTTACGAATTGTGATTCATGATCAGCTCGCTGTCCAAAGGTTGTGTGTGTACTGATTTTGTCTGAAAACAAATGAGGAGATAAAAAAATATAACATGGCAGGAAGAATGATTGGGAATATGTCTGTGTGTCTGTTTTGGAAAAAGAGTAGGAGGTAAATAAAACATACCACAATGTCAATTAGAGTTCTCAGGCCATTTATTTATCTGTCAAATAATTTCTTGTTAGTTTATTAAAATATAACACACTATGCTCAAATTGTGGCTTTCAATTCCTGTACATAAAGATGCATGATAAGATGTGATTGGCTGGAGCAGATCGCTGTTCTTGCAGCATAATTGATAATAAAGTGTTTTCTATCAG
Source organism: Xyrauchen texanus (assembly GCF_025860055.1). Classification (NCBI taxonomy): domain Eukaryota; kingdom Metazoa; phylum Chordata; class Actinopteri; order Cypriniformes; family Catostomidae; genus Xyrauchen; species Xyrauchen texanus. Next base: position 31,819,405 of record NC_068293.1, on the reverse strand, counting down.
GAAGACTCGCAGACTTGAGTGAAATTTTAAGATGACATTTATTTGATGGATATAAAACAGAAAGTTAATGTCTCTCTTTGGCGTAGGCCCAGTCTGGCGGTCTGAAGAAGTTGTACTTGGAACCGTCATATCCTGCCAGAGATAGGAGGCAGGGGTGAGGAGCCTAACCCCATGCAAGATGGGACTCAACTGGTGGTGGTGGAGGTTGCCGTGTTAGCACACTGAAACAGCAATGTGATAGATTGTGAGCATACTTATAAAGCAATGGCTTACATGTGATTGGCTGGGAGTTACCCCGCTAATGGTGCGATGATGTACAGCTGCTAGTCTTCCTGCTAGAACTACAATGCGCTTACATTTCTATCAGGAAGACTCGCAAACTTGAGTGAAATTTTAAGATGACATTTATTTGATGGATATAAATCAGAAAGGTAATGTCTCACTCTGCCGTAGATAGGAGGCAGGGGCGAGGAGCCTACCTCCAAAAGAGAGAGAATGTAGAATACTACCCCCAAAAGAGATGATCCAGTTGGGTACGAGCCAGGTCTTGTGTTCATTCTGGAGAAGAGGGGAGAGAAAAGAGATGTAAACACCTAGATTTTACATGAAATGCGCAATATCTCTGGCATGATTGTGCAATAACTTTGCAATAGGAAATTACTTTCACCTTGAGTTAGATTTTTTTTTCTCCTTTCTCCTTGAGTTTTTTCCTTGTGCGTTATTTTTCTCTCCTTTTCTTTTTCCTCGAGTGTGATTTTGGGCACTCCGTCGAGGCCCCTGGTTGTGCAGAATCTTTGCCAAAGACGAACAACGTGGTATGCGACCCTACATTAGGCCGGCGTTGCTGTGCAGTATCTTTGTTGAAAGATAAACAACATTTGATTATGAAAACCCTCCGACGAGGGAAGAGTTGTTTGAGGTATCTTTGCCAAGATGAACAACATACATAAAGCCATATGATAATGGCGATGTTGTCGTGCAATACCCTGTTGAAAGATATCCCATTATGGTGTGAGCTTTCCAGCGAGGGTGGCTGGCTTGAGCAATACCTATGCAATGGAACCATGCTTGAGATTATGGAAGCCCTGGCGTGGAGGGTAGACATAGTTATGCGCTATCCCTGCGAACAGTGGGCGTGCTTGGATTGAATCATTGTGTAGGGAAGGATGTGCTGGGGGAGAGTCACCAACCACCACCATACTTATGGTTGATGGAGAGTTGCTGGTCTGTGGAACTCCTGGAAGTGAAACGAAGGAGGGAGCCAGAGATTACATTGAAAAACCCAGGAATGTGTCTGGCTGAAAAAGGAAGTTGCCGTGTTAGCACACTGAAACAGCAATGTGATAGCTATGGCTTACATGTGATTGGTTGGGAGTTACCCCGCTAATGATGCGATGATGTACAGCTGCTAGTCTTCTGCTAGAACTATGCTGCGCTTACATTGATAATATCAAACATGCTTGAAAATGTTGCAGCATCTATGAGAGCTCAAGACTGGCTCAGATCATGTCCCTGAATTGCTCATACTTAACAAGCATCATAGACCATAGAGAGTGTAACAGAAGCCAGCTGGTATGTTATAACTGTGCGGTATCTGTAAACCCCACTCCCCATGCGCACTAGCGACTGATGGTAGAGGCTGTAGCCTTTAGCTGCCTTGTTAGCGTATCCACCTCCCATGCTGGCTGACACCAGTTTGAAACCTGCTCGGATCCTGTCGAGCAGGACTGGTTACACAAGCACTGGTTTGGCTGCGATTAGGGTGTTTTGCTGCAGGAAAAACACTTAAATCTTCTGCGGCAGCAAAATCTGACCAAAAATCGTGTTGTACATGGCTTAAGAGTGCATCACAGAGACTAGTCTGAGATCGAAGGCCTAGTGAATCCAAACAACTTTTTCTGCAGAGAGAAAAAAAGCACTTGCACAGCATTTCTAAATAAATAAACTAACACTAAATTAGCCTGAATCCTTGTGCTTGCATTCAAGGTTCAAAGGCTTTGAGCTCAAACCAGGTCTAGATGTATGTATACATCATTTGGGTTGAGAGCACAGCTTGCAATGAAGCAATGAACAAACCAGAGGCAGCATTAGAACAGCAACACTCAACAAGGATCAAAAAACGACACTGATGAAAAGTGACAAGATCCAATTAAATTTAATTACACAAGCTGTATATTCATTTTAACTGACAATTTTTATTAGGGAGCTACACACTCTTAAAGGAAGGAACTGAGGCTAAATGATATCAATGTAATACAGTTAAGTTATGCAGAATGCAGTGTGTCTAATTTGCTGAAATTGAGTTAAGGCCGAGAGGCCTGGATAAGAGTTCAATAGTTTGGGGAAAAGATCACTGAGCCGAACATCCCTTGGTGTGCCAGGCTAAATATATTGAGGGAGATAATAAACATTCCCTTCCTCATGGGAAATAAACCTGTCCAGGATCGTCCAAAAATGTGAATTTTTCAAGGGGATATATGCTACACTTTTGTTGTCCTCTTCAAGTGTTAGTTGAGGTTTATTGTTGAAATTTGGTTTAACGTGACCATTTTCCACTTTCTTTTTGAACCTTAAATTACACCAAATACTCCTTTTGTTACTGTACCTTTAAGATGCCTACTTGTAAATTACTTCACATGTGAACTGAGTAACAACACTTGGATTTGGGTTGCAGGTTTGTTGTAAGGTTTAGTCAATATTGGGTTTGCTTGATTTATTTTCTAGAATTATAAAACAAATCATGCAGAAATTGGGCCTCACATGCTCTTAAGTTTGGACTGAAATGATCAGGGACTTGCTAAAAAACAACCTTTGGGTTTTCCGGAAAATCCGGTTTTCCATGATATAACCCCTTTAAAGTTGTTTGTCCAAATTTGATTATTTTTTTTCTTGGAAAAACAGAATACTGTATAAAGCACATAAACAGACTGTTCGCTCTTCTCTTAGCGAAGGACAGGAGGATTTTTACTTCTTATGAATGAAATAACTGAGACGTCATTATTTGATTCAAGCCCCCATTGCATTAAAACACAGCAGCCCAATTTACAGTATGTTTTGGGGTAAAATGCAACCTGTTCCATGCCCTTTTAAAAGTGCTGAGACTTGACAAAGTCTTTACCTTATACTCCATATCTAAATGTGACATGACACTTAAGAGCTTCTGGCGTGCTTGAGTGCTTTGTAGAGGTGAGTGAGTGGCATAGTAACTGGTTAGCCTCAGGTGCTGTGCTTCATATATGTACCCAGCCTGTCTCGTGCACAGGGATGCTCAGTGACTTGCCCTGTGGTGCTATGCTGAGTTTCAAAGCACACAGATCATTTGTTTTCCATTTCCATGACATGTAGTTTAGCTTGGCTTTCTTCTGGATGTGTCACCGAGGCAGACTCTGGGCATTTACCTGGTCCGGTCTTTCAAGCAAAGGAAAACAGGATATTTAATGAAAGAATTAAATATATATTTTGATGATGTATTTGGCTTAAAAAAAGTGACTGCCTTAGGATTTGCTGCCTTGCATATTAGCAGTTTTGTAATGCTTAAGGGTTAGTTCGCCCATAAATGAAAATTCTCTCATTGTTTACTCACCCTCATGCCATCCCAAATGTCCATATGAATGGTGGCCAGAATTCAGAAGGACCCAAAAAGGCACATAAAAGCAGCATAAAGTTATCCATATGACTTCAGTGGTTAAATCCATGTCTTCAGAATCGATATAATAGGTATGGGTGAGAACTATAACTTTTTTTTTACTATATAGCTCCACTTTCACTTTCATTTTCACATTCTTCTTTGGCAATTTGCATTCTTTGTACATATTGTCACATAGTGGACAAGTAGGAGAATTTGTAGTAAAAAAGGGCTTAATTATTGATCTGTTTCTCTTCCACATCTATCATATCATTTCAGAAGACATTTATTAAACCACTGGAGTCATATGGATTACTTTAGTACTGCCTTTATTTACTTTTTGATATTTGTCATACATATCTGAGATTGCATGAGAGTAAGTAAATGATGGCAGATGTTTCATAGATATTTGGGTGAACTGTCCCTTTAAAGTAATAGTTCACCAAAAAAATTGAATTCTCTCATTATTAACTCTCCTGCTTATTGTTTCAATCCCATATGAATTTCTCTCTTCTGTAGAACACAAAAGATTAAATAATGGAGAGTTTTAGCCCCAGTCACCATTCACTTTCATTGTATGTAAAAAATATTCTATGCTGTATGAAAGGAAACGCTGACTGAGGATAACATTCAGCTTACCATTTTTCTGAAATCATCACAGAATTTAAATTTTTGCATGAAATATCCCATTAGTTTTCTGGCATCTCATGTCAAGATCTTTTCAACATTGATTGACAAAACAAAAAATTATGCATTATTGGGAACAATTCATGTCCCCTCTCAAATCAACATCTATGACTCTGTAGCCTAGGACTATAAATGATTAATCTACAAGGTGTCTATGTGTGTGCGTGTGTGTGTGTGTGTGTGTGTGTGTGTGTGTGTGTGTGTGTGTGTGTGTGTGTGTGTATGAGAGAGATGTGTGAGTGTATGAGGTGGTAATGATGTCCTCAACTTGTTAAATGCAATGGTCTGTCCTGCTCACCCGGCGTGCTGTTGCTTTCCCATCTGCGCAGGGAGCCACATCTGCTCCTAAGGTCACAGAGGTCAGTGGTGACACCAGATTTAACTGTAATTTACTCTGAGTCCCGACAAGACTCATACAGCCCGCGGCCACTCAACTGATGTATGTTAAATGTGCTCCAAATTACCAGTGTGTTGGATCTATTGATGGGCCATTCGAGCCTGCCAGCCTGTCTCTATCAGCCTCTCAGTTATCCCCCTCCTCTCCTTCCCCTGTTTGTTCCATCCTTCATCTCTCTCTCTCTCTCTCTCTCTCTCTCCAGGCCCCGGCGTGGCCCAGGCTGAGCACCTTGCTCAGAATGGTAAATGAGGGCTTAGACAGATACACGCACCTCTGGAACCTGTTGGGTGTTCAGACACATGTCTTGCCCATCTCAATTTAAACAGGTTAAAAGACTGTGTCAAGTGCAATTATAGTGTGACAGTATCTTTGGCAAGACCTTTCTGGAGACATTGTTTATTATGTTCTGATTTACTCTCTGGTGTGATTACAACATGAGCGGTTTTCGCACTGCAAATGTAAAAAATCCCATTGAGCTTTTAAGTCATTTAATTAATTAATTAATTTTCATTTTCATTATTTTTCTCAAAGCAAAATACTGTTGTATTGTGTTGAGTGTGTTGTGATTTTTGTCTAAAACTACCATGCAAAAAAAAAAAAAAGAAACACTGAACATTAACACTAACTGAAGTAAAAATTAAATTAACATAATTGGAAAAACTTAAAAATGTAATACAATATTTATATGACCCAAAAGCTAACTAAAATGAAGTAAAATTTTGCATGAATGAAAGTAATTAAATATTGATTTGTGCTGAAAATATTATGTGGGAAGAAAGAGCCTACGCATTCTCCGGAAACAGCTGAATTCCACCTGCGGTTTTATTGAGTTCTGTTGGTGTTTATTTTGTGAAAATTACCATCTGACCTTTGTGACTACAAACACTTATCAAATAAATAACTAAATAAATTGACATGAAATATTGATTTGAGATTAAATTATTTTATCAGCTTTTTTGTAGAGAGTGATGCGAGAAGTAGAAAAGATGACTCTCAGTACCTGAATAACCAGTTAAATATGACTTAACTCAGACTGAATGGTGCTCTTAACTGGGATTCCAGTGTGCAATGTAATAAACATATTTAAATGTAAACTCTGGTAGCTATAAAATAATAAAACTAAATATACTGAAAACTAAAACTAAACTGAAACTAGGAACCCCTAAAAACAAAAATTAACTAAAACTAAGTCATACAGTTATAACTAAGGACTAATAGATGGTATATATATATTCATACCATATATTAGTCCTTATAAACACCAAAAAAATCTAAACGTTAATAACCCTGCTGTCATTGGAACAAAAGGAGGATACCCTTTTGTGCACTGCTATATTTGTCTATGTGACATGCTAAGGACTTGCCAAGGGCTCGATGACACCATGTATCTGATAATGTCAGAGCCTTGTCTGGCTGCAAAAGAGCCTCATGTTTACAGGGAGATTAGCACAGAGGAACAGCGCTGTGATGAGCAGAACAAGGCCCCGCTCCGGTTCATAAATAGTGCAGCACATGCACTGCTGCTAATTGACTCACACAGGCATTAGTGGTATTAAGTTAGAGCCAAAAGTTCATTAAGCAGATAAATGCATCTCTTAGACCGCTAAAGAGCTCCAACACTAACACAGCCCACTGAAAATAGCGCTTATGCACAATGGTGCTCAACAGAGATGAAAACATGTTCATATTAGTACTATTGAACAAGGAAAAATTAGGAAATTCAATCTTTACTTTACAGTCTCAGCATAATAATATTTCACTGCATGTTTTGACTCAGTATGGCAAATTTAGCATTTATGTTTTGAAAAAACTCATTGCTAATAATTTTCACATTGTATTGCTAATAAAGTATATGTGTAATTGAAGGTGCACAAAGTAATATTTCTTTATGTTGCACTGACACCAAGTAAACGTTTCCAATGCCATCATAGAAATACGCTAATCTTAATCAGCCATGAATAATTTCAGTCTGAGACTGAAAATGTCCAATTACAAGAGATACATTTGATAAAGCAAGTAATATTTGACTGGTCATATTATTCAATAAATTATACAATTAACTCAGACAAAAGTGCACCTTTAAACATTGTTGTTTGCTTCTTTAAAGGAATAATTCACTCATAAATGTGAACGTACTCACAATTACAACTTTATGTCCACCAAGCTATTTTATGCCTTCAAAATACTCGGAATATAGCGTACAAGTCATATGAACCACTTTTTTGTCCTTTTAGGTAGGCCCTAATTATTACATGCTTTCACTGTATGGAAAAGAGTAGCGTGAACATTCTTCAAAATATCTCATTTTGTGTTTCACAGAAGAAAAAGTGTTTGGAATGATATTAAGGTGAGTAAATGATGACAGAATTTCCATTTTTAGGCAAGAGAGTCCTTTAATTTTCCTTGAGATTGATGTTATACATCTAAAAGAACAGAGGTTTTAACAAACAACATAGGGTTCTGTTTTAAGGGAAGTGCAGTGGTGGACAAAGTACACATACCATGTACTTGAGTTAAAGTAAAGATACTCAAGGTAAAATATTACTCAAGTAAAAGTAGTGCTGCCTTTAAACATTCACTTGCGTAAAAGTACAAAAGTATTTGCCTTCAAATGTACTTAAGTATCCAAGTACTATGATTTTTTTTATGGCCATAATGTCCTATTATAATTTGTCACAAGACTCTTGCTTAACTCAGTCTACATGAAGACTAATGTCACTCTTGGCACACCAATCTATTCATAAAATGACATTAATTAGTCATATATATATATATATATATTTGAATTGAATAAATTTTTTGTGTGTTTAATTTTGGAGGGAAGGGGACTGTTCCCATAAGGTATAATATACATTTACAGTATATATTTTTCTCGAGTGTCTATGGTCATAATTATTAACATCCTAATGTTATGATACATTCACATAAACCTGCACAACGCCATTATATATATATATATATATATATATATATATATATATATATATATATATATATATATATATATATATATATATATATATACACACACACACACACACACGCGCATATACACACACATAGAATATATATATATATTCTATGTTATGGGAGCAGCCAATTTCCCTCCAAAATTAAACACAAAAACGTATTAATGCAGTGTTTCTGCTACTCCCCAGAAAAAAAATGCTATTATATGCAAGTCATTTTAGTGTCAACATAATAAGCAATGTACATTATGCGTCAATATTTACCGATAATTGCTGCAATAATAGCTGCTGCTCTCTGCCCCGCTTAAAATCATTGGCAACACAATTTGTTTGGAACTATTGAGAGCTACACGAATCACGTGACCGCGCGGCGCGAGATCACTGTCGCAAGTTAACCGTCTATGTTCGCAACTCTCATATTTAACGGCTCTGGGGTGTGTTTCCCGTACAACGACGTAACTTGCTGCTCCACTACCGTAGTACGATGCACTGTTGAAGAAATCAACTTGCTAGTCACGACTGTTTCCCGAAACCGTATTGTCGCAAATTGGTTGTTCAACCACGTTGGTTAATGATGTCACACATGTGGTGGAGTAAAAACTACTTTTAATGAATCTGTTGGCGATCTAATTAATGCAAGATGTTTTGCTATAAATTATGGACATGTCATCTGAGGACTATCTCATATTTTTCTCAGTTATTTGCTTTATTTCCAGATTCAATCATAGGCTCGTTCTTACGCACTAGAGCACGTTCACACATGCGCACTCTTCAAAAACGGTGCTTTAAATCTATTGACAAACTAAAAGACATAAAGGACATTTGTATGTCTTCTAAATAAAAGATACTGATTGTACTGAATGTCATCTTGCTTATTTGGCTCAAGATAATAATGTATTAAGCCCACATGTTATAATAACAAGAAACTCTGCTTCTAACCACAGGTCGAGAGCTGTCGTTCCAACCACACAACTCTGCGATGCTGTTTGCGAATGTTCGTTGGAGCGATGGTTGCGGGAAACACAGACTCGTTGAACTATGATGATAACGACGGAACTTGCGACCATAGTTGGCTAACGATGCTTTTGGGAAGCGCACCCCTGGTTCAAGCTTAGTAGATGCCGCCAAGGCAAGTTCAAAACAAAGCGCCGCTGTACTGTGATTGGTGGCTCGTTTGACCAGTTACGTTTTTATCCACTCATAAATAAAAAGGAACGACTGATTTTGAAAATGTAGTAGAGTAAAAAGTAAGATATTTGACTTTGAAATGTAGTGGAGTTAAAGTAAAAGTCTCCCCAAATTTAAATACTTCAGTAAAGTACAGATACGCAAAAAAGCTACTTAAGTACAGTAACGAATTACATTTACTTCATTACTGTCCACCACTGGGGAAGTGTAGCATCAACATATTTTGAATTGACTGTCTAAGGCTAAGCTTTGGATGACATCCCAGCGGGTGTTCAGAGAGTGGTGGAGAGGGCTTTCATTTTGCCACTTAGACAACAAATTACCCAGACAATAGACCTCTAAAGTTGGCAGGTAATTCAATCGTGACTGTTGACTCAAGGCATTTGGTTTGTTTGCCCTCAGAAGGAAATAGGCAAAAATTCATCTTGGCGGAGTCAAACAAAATGAAAGATAATATTATTTATCTGCTCAGGATAGCTGCAGATGAACTGTTCCAATATGAGTGTAAATAAGATTTAGTGATTCCATACTTCAGTTGGCTTCAACTCAAAGTGATTTGGATCAATAGTGTTTGCTTGTATGGTGGGCATGCAACAGGGCTTTAGCCCATCACAGAGGGGAGACACAAGGGCTGTATTCAGATTTCACCAGTGTCAAATTAATTCCAGGCTTATCGGGAAATTCAATTAGTAGGGAACCCCCCTTTGTGAGTAAGAGAGTGTCTGACATCCCAACGTGACAAATTACAGCGCTCAGAGAGCATATCAAGCTGAAGTGTTGAGGCTTGCTAATCTTCCCTCTAATTCTCAATTACTGTAAAATGAAGCCATAAATCACAGGGACAGCCAGATCGATGGAAACGTTGTTTTTGGAGTGATTGGCAGCCACCCCAAAGGTTACTTTTTAAGTTGGTTTAAGGTTACCACTCGTAGAGGGCTTGAGGCGGGGGGTGCTGGAGGGCGGTCGACGTGTGGCAGCTTGGGTTGGGGGGGTGGTCGAACTCAATCTATATGATGCAGGGTTTAATCCTTTAGGGGATACAGCAGAGGGACAGGACCAATTTTTAGCCCATCAGCCATCCAATTTTTCTCCTTTTCATACCTGCTGTAGTAAATGAGAAACAAATTAAATTTCTCCCTACTATCTCCACAGAAACCATTTAAATCCTTTATGGAAACTAAATTGTCCCCAGACAAATCGCCCCTGGTTCTATGACAATATACTGTGGCGGTGCAACCGAAATACATTTGTGTCACTCCGCATATGCCTTTGTCTGTAATGCCATTCATCGGAGACCTGAAGAAAAGATAGAGAGGGGAAATAAAAAGCAAGGGGCACTTTTGGTAAAGAACAAAAGAAGCTAGATAGGGGGACCCTTCTCTTCATGTTCTCCCTCTCTCAGTCGTGCTCACTGTCTCTCTTGCGGTGGTGCCCACCTCCAACTTCTGGCATTATTAATTTTAGGCCGGAGTCTTCACATTCATGAGGCTGAGATTGAAATGTAAATGAGTCAGAGGGAGTGAGCAGTCAACGCCGGCCCCGGCTGCATGGCCCGTGTCACACATGCACAGTCTCCACACCCCAGCTCTTATCATTCACACAGATTAAGAGAGTAGAACATCAATCACTCGATCTGGGAAACAATGAATATAAAGGGCCAACGAGGTGGATGAAAAATCACTGAGGAAACAGAGTTAAGAGGACACAGGGTAGTGGTGGTGCGGCAGGGGCTGACTGGTATGGCGCAGGAGCACGCAGAGCTTGCAGATCACTGTGGGGAGTGCTGAGGCGGAGAGGTTTGTTTTGTATTAGCTCTGTCAAGCTGGGCTATGGGTCTTTCTTAGCACTCTCACTGACCACTCTGACTTTTGTGGCTGGTTTGTGGTGTGTTACAGATCAGAGCCGTTTTTAAACCCATCAGTGTGAATGGTATTGCATAGAAGCACTCATACTGCCATTACCAGCATATTATGGTTTTGTCAACAGCATGATATTTGTCCTTACCTTGAAGCAAAAGAAGTGGTTCTTGAACCCCCCCTAAACTTATTGGTCTTAATTTTTATCTCCATAAATACACATAGTTCTGTGAACCAATGTTAGTATCTTTAAACTAATGTAATAATGAAAAAGCATGAAAACTAAACATAAATAAATGCAAAATAATAATAGTAACTGGAAAAACTGAAACTAAACAAAATGATATTCCCTTGACTGTGAAACCTTTACAATCCACCTTCATTAAACATGAAGATAACTCTAGATTGCCCAGAGACATTTGTCCCAAATATCATATTTTATTGATATAAATTAATTGGGCTATATAGTCTTAGATTGAAAATTAGAAAATTAACAAAAAACAAACAAAAACAAAATGAAAATAAAATACATTATATATATATATATATATATATATATATATATATATATATATATATATATATATATATATATTAGTAATAACCCTGCTGTGAACTTCCAAAACCAGAGAGTCAGCCATTATATTTATGCAAAATTGAAAGGTTTTAATAAGAGTACATTCTCCTTCCATCGAACGGCCAGATTGGGTAAAACAGCATCTGACATCAGTAAATTTATTGGGAAGTCTGAAAGAGCTTCCCGTAATGGCAGCTTTATAGACTATGATTGGTGAATATTAGAAGGCTTATTGGCCATGAGAGGAGACTGTATCATGGCTTGCAGTTATTACTGACAAAAGTTGGACATCTTTATGAACCCATTGTGATATCATACTTTATTTCCCACAGAATGGCTTTATCTGCCCTATCGCGGGTCCCCGTTCAGTATGTCATGTTCGGTTCACATCTAATTCAGGCCAATTACAGCTGGCATCGCCACTTATAGCCTGTTTGGGGCCGGTGGAATTCCATTTTCTCAAGCACTGCCACAGTCCACTATTATTATTTTCAGTTTTTTGCCTTCTCGCTTTCTTTTCTTCTTTCAGCTCTCTTGCTTTTACTTTGTGCTTTTCAGAACAAAAGCTAATGTGCTGAAAGACTGGGCTCGTCTCATCGTGCTCATTGAAATCATGTGAGTGCCATTTATGCTCAATATGTCTGCGTGCGTGAGGAAGCAAAGCAAACTGGCAGCTCCTGAAGCGAGATGAGAAGACCTCTGGGGATTCATTCGCGTCGTTTTCCGAGAGCACTCAGACACTGACAGCCCCACCAAAATATTTCACATAATTTGATTAGGTTACAATGACAATCTTTATTTATAGTCCTCCTCAGATACAGGGGGTGGAAGCTTTTGTAGTGACGAATTCAAATTAACTTCTGTTTGTCTTGCTGTGGCAATCCAAATGAAAACAAACACTGTTCATGTAGCAAAGGGGTAATTACAGCATACAGAATGTCCATCCATTTCTGTGCCTGAAAGGCTCAGAGCTCACCCGACTCATTAGGTCTGTGATAACCCCTCCCATTTTGCAAGAGGTCAGGCTCCCACACAAAGGCAGGCACATCCACGCTTATGATTATGTTCCATATGCATGAGAATTAAATCACAGACACGTGCTGCAGCAATTCCTTTGAAAAACAATGGTAATTTGACGGTTGTAACATTCTTGAGCTTGCGATTGGTATTTTGAGGGGACTAATACAGTAGAAAAGCAGTTTGAAGCCTAGTATACTTTTATTTTCTTCACTCTAAATCAAGTTGTGTACATCCACAAATCCTTCATCAAACAGAACAGCTGAAACCGGAGGTTAATGAAAATGTCCTGTGCATTGATTTACCTGCTCGTCTAAATGCAAAGCCATTGAAACAAACAATTCATTTCTCTTCCACATGTTTCGTCAGCAAGACCCTCATAAAAGCTTTTCAATAAATTTCACCATCTGTTTTACAGACCTTTCCTCTTACTTGCGTCATTTTTTTAAATTGAAAGTTGGTTTTAAAGTCAGCTATAAACATCATTCCACTCAATCAGTGCTGGTTCAGATCAAACAGCAGTGGGCTGCTATAGATACCTCCAACCCTGACATGTCTCCCAGCTTTCATACAGTTTAACACCATGGCACACTTTTTTATCTGGAGATGGCTGTCACTGTATTTTGTCAGCAAAGCAAAATATTTCTTCAGGAGTTCTAAACCGGTACTCAGCAGGGAAGAAATGAAAATACTGCACTACATAAACCGAGCAAGTCAGTTGTAAATCACCTAACACGATGTAGAGGCACCAGGCAGAGAGCTGTGTGCTGTTGAGTCCTTCTCTGGAAAACAGAGCGGACACCAGTCATGATGCTTTAATCAGCCCCCAAATAATAGATGCTTCCCTGCTCCCTCTAAGCTCTAAAACAACCTGAATCATACTTTGCTTTTAGACTTTGCTTTGTTTGTTTGTTGGTGTGTCTAGGGTTATTTTTTGGTGGAAATCTTAAAGGGATCTTTGAAGCTTAAGTATTATCCTTTCACACAAACACTTCAAAGGTCATCTGAAGTTTCTGCGATAAGGTGCCTTTTTTAGATGTTAATGTTATTGTTGGCAGAACAGAGTTTTTCTTGATCTGTTTATTTATTTATTTTTCATCGCTCTGGTTAGTAGTTACATGCAGTCAGGGTGTTAAAATCACCCAGTTTAAAGTGGGTATGTTGTTTGAAGTCTAGATCTTAACAAGTCAATCACAATAGGCTGGGAAAGTAATTATTTATCAACATTGTTGAATGGCACATTTTCTGAAATATGTAATCGTAAAACAATCTTACATTTTTTATTTCTTATACATTTATACAGTTCACTGTCTCCTGACAGAATCTATCCAGAATACGAATGTTAGATTGGTGCCGAAACCCAGGATCGAACCAGGGACCTTTAAATCTTCAGGCAAACGTCACACACACATACCCATATTTTTCAATGATCAAAGATAGGTTGTATCGAGTGATGCAGGACTCTCAAACAAAAGAAAGTACAACCCAATTATTAGTACCAAAGACCCTTTGGGAAACCCTCTTCCAGGCGGGTCACCATAATCCAATGGCTGGCCATCTAGGTAATGAAAATTGCTCATTTTTTTGGGCTGGGCATTCACAGGGACGTTCGCAAGTGGTGTGCGGCGTGCTGTGAATGCCAGTTGGGGCATCCACCAGCCACCCCAAAAGTGCCATTCCGCACAGGAGCACCCTCTACCGCTAATCGAGGTCCCCTTTGAAAGAAATGGCATGGACTTTGTAGGGCCATTAGAATGGACCATATGAGGGCATCGCTTTGCATTAGTTCTGGGGGACTATGCAATGTGATATCCGGAAGCAGTGCTCCTGTGCAAATCTCAGCACGTAGTGTTCTCTTCAGAATGTTCTCCTGAGTGGGGATTCCAAAAGAAATCCTCACTGATCAAAGCACTACATTTATGTCATGAACGCGAACTGTACGAATTGTTAGGTATTAAATCAATTTGCACCAGTGTTTACCACCCACAAATGAAAGGGTTGGTGGAACAATTTAATAAAACCTTAAAAAATATGATTCATAAGTTCGTAAACGAGGATGCTACAAATTGGCATAAGTTGCTCAGTCCCCTGTTATTTGCAGTGGAAGAGGTCCCACAATCCTCCACAGGATTTCCCCATTCGAGTGCACGATGTCATATGGGAAGATTGGGAAGAAGGACCTTCAAACAGTAAAACATTTAATTCAGTATGTTCTAGAGCAAAACTCCACACTTTGGGTCAACTAACACAGGAGAATTTTCTCCAAGCTCAGGAACGTCAAAGCGAACTGCATGACGGGGCACTCAACTACGGGAATTCACAGTGGGAGAAAAAGTGCTTGTAACGCTGCCCACCTCAAGCTCTAAATTACTCTCCAAGTGGCAAGGGCCCTTTGAACAAGGCAAGTTAGAGATCTTGATTACGAGGTTAGGTGAACAGACAGGGGTGGGGCGCATCAAATTTACCACCCGACCTCCTAAAATCATGGAGGGAGACGGTCCCTGTTGCCTTGGCAATGGTATACCAGAGAGGGTGGAGCTCGGGCTGGAAGTGACTCTCAAACCAAATTCATTCACCCTGGTCCCATGTGGAGACCACCTCTCACCGTCGCAGCTCACAGACGCGACCAATTTGCAAGAGGAATTTGCAGACATGTTCTCACCTTTCCCCGGTCTCATGAACCTCATAGAACACCATATCGCCTTCCTGAACACAAGAAAAAGGTTGTTCAGGAAGAACTGGAGGCAATGTTTGAATTTGTAATAAAAGAGTCGCAAAGCAACTGGGCCAACCTGGTGATTTTGGAACCTAAGAGTGAAGGGATGGTCCGGTTCTGCAAAGACTATCACAAAGTGAACACAGTGTCCAAATTTTACACATACCCAATGCCTCTGATTGACGAGTTGCTCAATCGGTTGGGCACGGCTCGATTTTATTCGACACTAGGCTTAACTAAGGGCTATTGGCAGATCCCAATAACTCCAGTCTCCTGAGAAGAAAATGCTTTTTCCAGACTGTTTGGCTCACACCAATTGTTCGGGGCCCCCGACACATTCCAGTGTTTCATTGACAAAATTCTCAGACCACAAACAGCATATGCTGCCACATATTTAGATGATAATTATTTATAGCAATGACTGGAGGTGGCACATGCAACATCTGAGAGCTGTTCTGAGGTCGCTGTGACAGGCGGAGCTCACGGCCAACCCGAAGAAGTGTGCAATTGGGCAGGTGGATGTTTGGTATCTGGGGTTCCACTTGGGTCATGGGCAGGCGCATCCCCAGGTTAACGAAACCACAGAGATCGCAGCCTGTCCAAGGCCAAAAAGGAGGTGAAACCGTTTCTCGGGCTGGCGACTAACGAAGGTTTGTGCCTAGTTACTCTGATGTCACCAGCAGGACTGATCTTACTAGAAAGCGGGCCCCTGATCTGGTCCAGTGGACGTAGTCATGCCAACAGGCTTTCCTTAAAGTAAAAACCGTGCTTTGTGGGGGGCTGCTGATACAGTACATGCTCCTAATTCCTCTCTCCCCTTTATTTTGCAGACAGATCCATCTGACAGAGGGCTGGGTAGGAGCGACCAGTGCTGTACATTAGTCGTAAGCTCTCGCTGAGAGAGACTAAGTACAGCACCATGGAGAAGGAGTGTCTAGCGATCAAGTGGGCTGTCCTCACTCTATGCTACTACCTGCTGGGGTGGGCCATCACCCTCTGTTCAGATCATGCCCCACTCCAGTGGCTCCACCGCATGAAGGATACCAATGCATGGATAACACATTTGTACCTGACTTTAGCCATTCAAATTTGAGGTGATCCACAGACCAGGGGCACAGATGACTTTGGCCAAATTTCTTTAAAGTAATGAGGGGAGGGGAGTGTTGGCAGGCCGTATGCTGCCCTGGCCTGAGTCAGGTGGTGGGGGTGTGTGGTGATGGGGGCGTGGTCTGTGGGAGAGAGAGAGCGATAAGGCTTGTCACCTGGGTTACCATTATCTCTACTTGTCATCTCCTTTTCTTGTTGTAGTGATGGCGGAGGGAGACCTAAATAGGGGCATGATGTGTCAGTGTGACAGAGAGCAACCAGAGAAAGAGAGTGAGAGACTGTTCCTTTGTGTGCTACAATTAGAATTGTTTACTTGTTTGTGTGATTACTTGGCCCTTTTGTTTAAATTTTGTTTATTGACTCATTTTATGAATTGACAAAATAATTTTGTCAATTCATAAAAACGTCTCGGTTACCTACGTAACCTCGGTTCTCTCTAGATGAGGGAACGAGTATTGCGTAAGCTAGCTTACGCTACGGGAAAGATTCATCTTTTCTGAGATATTGAAGCCAAAAAATTATCCTTAGTTTTGTATCATTTGTCAACGCAGTGCAGCAACTGCAGACCTTGAGCGGGCTAGCTAGCGAGCTCATTGGTTGCTCTGCGGCAACTGCTGCAGCCTATAGATGAACTTGCGTGAACTCGCGCCCAATGAGAGGCACCCACGCGCTCACTGTCCCAAAGCCCGCCAGAATGGCTGTGGCTAGAGTGCATATAAGCGCAGTTCGTAGGCTGGAACCCTGGTTTTCATTGAATGAAGCGAAAATCGCTCGTGGCGCAAGCACGGCCAGCTACGCAATACTCGTTCCCTCATCTAGAGAGAACCGAGGTTACGTAGGTAACCGAGACATTCTCTTATGAGAGGTTCTCTCGTATTGCGTAAGCTAGCTTACGCTACGGGAACCCACTGTCAACGCCGTGCGCGCCAAGCATCCACTGCATGAGCCCCAGGGGGGTGGGGGGACCGGGGAGCCCTTGTGAGTGGGGAAATAATATTTGGCCGGCAAGAGTCGTGGTCAGTGTGTGTGTGATACATAAGCACATAGTGGGAAGGGAAAAACAGAGCGGCGGTGCCGGTCTGTGTGGAATGTGTCCCATTAGTGCAGCTCACCAGGGGAGCTGTAGCGTATTAAACCGCTAGTAGTTTTGCCTGCAGAGCGGGCACTTCCAGATTGTAAAATCTGACAAAGGTGGAGGGGGAAGCCCAGCCCGCTGCCACACATATGTCCTGAATGGAAATCCCGCTGGACCATGCCCACGAGGAGGCCATGCCTCTGGTGGAGTGAGCCCTAATGCCTAACGGGCATGGCAGGTCTTTCGACGGTTACGCGGCAGCAATAGCGTCCACTATCCATCTAGACAGTGTCTGTTAGCCCTATCACCTAACGATTACAGCCCCATTGACTCCCTGTGCCAATGCATTGATGAAGATAACAGTTGGATGTGCCAAAACTTTCTTCAGTTAAACAAAGACAAAACTGAAGTCATTGTGTTTGGAAACAAAGATGACGTTCTCAAGGTGAATGCATACCTTAACGCTAGGGGTCAAACAACTAAAAATCAAGTCAGGAATCTTGGTGTGTCTCTACAGTCAGACCTTAGTTTCAGTAGTCATGTCAAAGCAATAACTAAATCAGCATACTATCATCTGAAAAATATTGCAAGAATTAGATGCTTTGTTTCCAGTCAAGACCTAGAGAAACTTGTGCATGCTTTCATCACCAGCAGGGTGGATTATTGTAATGGACTCCTCACTGGCCTTCCCAAAAAGACCATAAGACAGTTATAGCTCATACAGAACGCTGCTGCCAGGATTCTGAGCAGAACCGAAGAGACCGGACGGAGAGAGCGGCGCGTTGAGGAACGTGGAGAGCTCAGCTTCTCCCATGTCGGCTAGCGTTAGCCACAGGTGTCTCTCGGTTACAGTCAGCGAGGCCATGCACTTCCCTAGGGCTTGAGCTGCAGCTTTGGTGGCGCGAAGGGCGAGGTCCGTCGCGCTCCTTAGATCTGTAACAGCCTCTGGGTGCCTGCCTTTCTCATCCCATTCCCGAAGAAGGTCCGCTTGGAGGATCTGCAAGACGGCCATGGAATGCAGAGCAGATGCGGCTTGGCCGGCGGCGGAATAGGCGCGGCCAACACAGGCGGAAGTAGTTCTTCAGGCCTTAGACGGGAGCACTGGCTTAGACCGCCATCTCGTGGAGGGCGGGCAAAGGTGTGCTGCTACCGAATCCTCGACCGGGGGGATGGAAGAGTAGCCCTTCTCGGCGGCGCCGTCCACTGAAGCGAGAGAGGTGGAGACGTGGGATCGAATCCTGGCCGAGAGAGGCGCGTTCCACGATTTAGAGAGCTCGGCGTGGAGTTCCGGCAGGAAGGGAGGGCATCTTTAAAAAGACGCTCGTGCTCTTTTGTGAAGTTCACTGAGGAACTAGTTTGCTTTAAAAAGGATACGTCGCCGGATGGCGTAGCTCGCCGGATGGCTGAAGGTGGCGGCGGCCGGCTTCTTCGAGCTCTGTCCAAGCTTGCTTGATGCCCCTCGAACGGCGACGCGGCTTCTTGCAGTTTCAGAGATGCGAAGAGCTTCGCTGAAGAGATGAAAATCAGGGTTCCAGCCTATGAACTGTGCTTATATGCACCCTAGCCACGCCCATTCTGGCGGGCTTTGGGACAGTGAGCTCGCGGGAGCCTCTCATTGGGTGCGAGTTCACGCAAGTTCGTCTATAGGCTGCAGCAGTTGCCGCAGAGCAACCAATGAGCTTGCTAGCTAGCCCGCTCAAGGTCTGCAGTTGCTGCACTGCGTTGACAAATGATACAAAATTAAGGATAATTTTTTGGCTTCAATATCTCAGAAAAGATGAACCTCTCGTAAGAGAACCTATTGTGAAGGTAGAGAATTGAACAATCTACAATGTATCATAAGCTATAAACTATGTAAAAATATATATAGTAGTTTTGATTTTAAGCATTGTTTACAGCTACTGTTGTATTTGATATTGTCTTTATTGGTGACAGCCAGAATTGTTCAGAATAAGACTCAATTTAGTCTCATAGAATGACCATGAATATAACTAAACTTTTGCAAACTGAGTTTTATGTGCCACATTCTACGTTTCGTAGCAGTTACCTGGGGAAATTTGCTACCATAGAATGAATATTATAAAATGTTTGCAAACATTTTTTGTTTACGTGCCATGTTTCCTTGAAAATAACACTAGAGGCACTACAATAACTGTGCTTTTTATTAACTTTCACACAAATCATACAAAGGCTGATTATGACTTTATAAACACTTATTTTTCACTATATTACTCACACACTGCTAATTTATGACATCGAAATACATTTCTCTAATGCATCATTTGAAAATCAATCAATTTTAGTGTTTGTATTATAGACTCACCTACATTTACACACTTTGTCCAATGTGAATAGCTTCTGAGGTAGCTCACCTGATATCTCAATGTGTTGGATTTTGGACTCGGTAGACAGAGGCTCGAACATACTCAAGCATGCAAGGTGAAATGTGAGATCAATGTGTCACAGAAAAGGGACACAAAATGACATGGTTGCTTCAGATAATGTGCTTCTTATGTCGCATTAGCTTTTAGGACACTATCGGTTAGGTTTAGGTGTGGTTAAGGGTAAGGGTAAGGATATCTGTTTTGGTTACCAGTCATTTGCTTTTAGGACACTATTGGTTACGTTTAGGTTAAAGTTTTAGGTTAGGGAGGTACAGTACATTTCACTGGCTTCACTGGACGTTTCACAGTGAAACTGCAATGAAACATGTAATAAATAATGTAATTTCATTTTGAACATATTTTTTGCCATGGTCTTGTAATTTTCCTGACATTAAACTGATAAACAGCACACTCTGTGTTTTTTTAGATGATTATTTATAAAATGCCTTCATGTGAAAAAATGCCCATAAAAAAAAGAAAATTGTCCACTGCATCTAATTTCTCCCAATGGAACAGTCTAGGTTTTGACACCAATCATGTCATCTGCCATAACCAATCAGTCCATGACAGCTCATCCAGACTCTTAGAACATTGACACTTTTCCCAATTCGTTGGGGAGGACAGATGTTCCCACCGTGCCTGAAAGAAAAAAAGAAAAAATCAAGTTAAGGCTCTCTGCAAGAGGAATTGCACTGTTTTGCTGCAGTTGATTACTGTTAACCAAATAAGAGTGACTTCACTGACAGAGATGTACGGGAGCTTTTGAGAGCAGGCCAGATGGTCCTGTAGCCCCAGCTGCTGTAATGCATTAAAGCTTGTTGAGAAGCTGGTGGTATTGATTTAATTTCTGCCCTTAGATGCAGCTACTACATCTACATGTGTCTGCGCTGATATGGACCACAAGAAATCCAATATCTAGACTGAGATGGAGGCCCATCGGCTCATCCCTAATAAGGCTGTCAATCCCATCTGTCCCCTGAAAGATGCCTCTGCACTTTGAGAGAACGTCTGCCCCAAGAGAGAAGATATCAGAGTAATTTTGTTATTCTCACCCTTACATGCAGGAACACCTCTCCTTGTAGTGCTCATTAATTAGGAGATAAATGAACAGGAACCTTTAGAAATATTGTACAGATAAGGTTGGGTGCATTGTGGAATAGGGTGTTCTTAATCATGATACCATGTTTGATCCGTTTATCAGTCAGTGATTCAGTGGTTAATAAAACTGTGGCAGGGCAGAGGGCGGGACCGGGTTGTGATTATACCCACCCGGTCCCTTATCAGGCTAATGAAGCCTCAGAGAGGGAGAGAGCCATACGTCAGTCTAGTGTTGGCATGGTCCCAGAGTCGAGAGACCTGTTTATGTACCTGAGTTGTGTTTATAAGAAGTCTTTTGTGTTACGGAAAGTTGTGAGCACTGCTGCGTGTCCATTAAAGAACCTTACCTGAGTGGAGCGACTTGTCTTCGTGTCCTCCTTGAACATTTTACACTGGTGCCGAAACGCGAAAAAAAAAAGAAAATCAAAAGTACGCCCCATGGAGCCCTCTCAGTTGGCCGATGTCCTCCAGTCCCCTGCCGGGATGCACCAGGCCCACCAATAGGGGATGGACGTCAGGCCAGGGGCTCCCCAGCCTGAGAGAACGAGGGAGGAATGTGGTAGGTCGGAGGGCGGGGTCGGGATGTGATTATACACACCCGGTCCCTTATCAGGGTAATGAAGCCTCCGAGAGGGATAAAGGCCGACTGTGGAGGATTGTGAGAGTGAGAGAGATTACGAGACATGTCCGTCATGTGTGTGTTTGTCTTTTGGTTTAAGTTATTCATTAAAATATTATTTATATTGCCAAGCCGGTTCTCGCCTCCTCCTTCCCATTGAACCCCTTTACACTGGTGCCGAAACCCGGGAAGGAGGAGGCATACGCCGTAGTAGAGTTCTCGCCACTACTGTTCACCCCAACGGAGTGCCGGGGCACGAGGAGCCTGGCCGCCTGGAAGTGGTGGAGCCGCTGCCAGGGGCGGAGGAGACCCCTGCCACAAAAACTAACTAATTTTATGCGTGGTATTTTTTAGAACCTGATTGCAGAATGAGAATTTAGATCATGTCAATGGCTGCAATGAATGAATACTTTGATAGTTGAAAACTGGATGGTACTGCGGTCACACAGCAGAGGTACTGTTATATATCAAAAGAGTCTCTTATACTGTTTGACACATTCATCTTTTGTTTGCAAATATTGGAAGCAGTGTATCTTGTGTAGTGCGATATTTGTGTATCTTTGATAAATGCTCCTTCCACGACTGTTGTGGTCCCTGGGTCATTTCTTGCTCACTGATCTGCTTATTAATAATAAATTGCCATTGCAGAATGTGAGAATTCTTCCTCCCTTTACAGTTATTGTGTAAACAAAAGATTGCTAGCAGAATCCATCTTAATAGAGGACATTTTATTCAATAAAGATAAACTCGCCTGAGAAAAATGAGATCTTTTAGCTCTCGCAGCCTTGCTCTTTCACTGTAAATCTTGTGACATTTCCCGTTTGCGCTCCGTGTGCCAATGGTTCGGTGTCACAGAGGAGCTCAGCAAATCATGGCCAATTATACATGCTAATAAATGTGCCCTCGTTTTCTGATTCTGGCACTTGGAGCCACTGTTGAGTCCATAGGGATTGAACAACCCAAAATGAAGGCACATCATTTCTCTTGAAAGTCATTAGCCATAACAGTTATAGTCAGGCATGCACAGGGAGCCCTATATTATATAGACCACAAGCTTGACCAAGCTTGTAATAATACACAGTTGGCATGTGTGGCATATTAATCAGGTGGAAACCATAATTTATGCATTTTGCCATCTTTTATGATATATTACCCATACACCAATATAGTTTTTCTTTTTTAATCAAAGAACAGTCAGTTTATGTACAGGGAATAAATCTCCCTCACCTGGTGCTTTGTAAAAAACACAGAGATTACTTTTGTGCAGTGTGGTCAGAGGAGAGCAGTAAATTACTCTGGTAACAAAGTTAACATTGATTCTGTTATAACTACTTGTCAACATGTAACAACGATAATCTTTTAGTAGATTTGGAAAACAAATTTGACAACTATTAAAATAATGAATGAGTTTCTGCTGCCTCAAAGAAGTGAAAGAAACTCTATTTGGATGGCAAAAGGCGCTTAATACATTGTGCTGTTCTCCATGGCAACCCAGCAGGGGCCCAAAGTAACTCAAACTAATACAAAACTGACATAGCAAATGAAGGACATTCAAAGAGTTTAAAATGCTGTTTATGGGCCGTCAGCAATGGCATTGTAGTCAGTACTAATAGAGACACAATTTGATAAATGTCACGACATGCAGCACTAAAGCTGCACTATTATGTGCATGAATGTACAAGAAAATAATGCATTGCCAGTTAATGGAGATTAAATTCACAGTAACATTTTTGAAATCCCAATAACTAAACACTGTATATGATTATAATAAGGCATGCATACAGTATGTACATACGTTTATTACTTTTTTGTAATAAAGAAAGTTTTTGTTTGTAGCCATGCATTTGGGGATATTCACTAATAATGAATTGCATGTTCTAATGTCATTTATTGGTGTTTGCTGTTGGGTTATATATATAAACCCAAAATCTAGTACTGAATGCAATTTGTATTGCGTAATTCCTGACCTTGAGGGACAGTTTAGGGTTAGGCTTTGGGTTACAGCGTATGGTTAATAAAATATGCATTCTTGTTGACTGTATGACATCATTTACAACTAAAATCAACTCACTTTATAGCTCACTTTTTGGGCCATTTTGTGGACTTTTCACGCAGAAACTGGAGCTCAACAACACTTTCAGCTCCAGCCACTGGGGCAGTGGTTCAAATATCCATAAGCACTGTCACCGAATTCACATTGAGATCGATCAGTCTACACTTGATCTGTACAGTCTTGGACTTTACAGCATCACCCAACCACTGCAGTCCAGGCACCTGAATCAGCTCTAAAAAAGGTAGAAAGTGCACAACAACACACATCTAGATATACTGTATGCCTGATTATAATGCTCTTCTCAATTATTTGATCATAAATGGATTAATTACTGCTGCTGTGATAAACAAATAATGTACAAAAGCTTCTCTGTTTTTTTCTTATCCCCCTTTTCTCCCAATTTGGAATGCCCAATTCCCATTGCTTAGTAGGTTCCCATGGTGGCGCGGTTTCTCACCTCAATCCAGTTGCTTCCGTTTCTGAGACCATCAATCCGTGCATCTTATCACGTGGCTTGTCGTGCATGACACTGTGGAGACTCAGCATGTGGAGGCTCATGCTACTCTCCACAATCCACGCACAACTTACCACGTGCCCAATTGAGAGCGAGAATCACTTAATTGCAACCACGAGGAGGTTACTCCATGTGACTCTTCCCTTCTTAGCAATCAGCTAATTCGGATGCTTAGGAGACCTGGCTGGAATCACTCAGCACACACTGGATTTGAACTCATGACTCCAGGTGTGGTAGTCAGCGTCAATACTCGCTGAGCTACCCAAGCCCCCAAAAGCTTCTCTTTTAAAAAAAAGTCCTGTATAATGCCGGCATTCTGTGGATGGTTCTAACGCAATTATAATTGCACCAAGCAAATTGTGTGGAATTTTGTGAATAAACTACAATTTATTAAAAGCTTGATTTACATAGATATTAGTTGTGTTTGCGATGAACAGAATTTTTATTTAAATATTTTTTAAGTCTCACAGAGCAGAGCTGTTTCAGCGTATTTAACACCTGGCTAAACTGAATTGTGGGTGTTTTGTTAATAAAAAAACACGTTTTTGTTTTAAATATTGAGTGCAAAAGTGGCACATCTGTTTAGAGAAATCGCCCTCTATGTGCTAATGAGAAGTAAACTGAGATAATAAAAACTGAGAATGGCCTCCTACAACATGAGGCTCTTGTCTTGCACAGAGTTAAAATATTTATACAACTTGAAGCACTAAAGTGACAAGGCCGTCAATGGAAGTAGTTTGTCCTCTGCAGTTCAGTGAAAATATTATGAGAGCTTGTAGAAAGAGAGGAACTGAAAGTGATGGACAGCTCTGACACTCTAGAGCACTTAGGCAATTATTAACAGTTTCTGAGAGTCACCACATCTGACACAACACAAACACATTGTGTCTAATTTTACACTACTCCGGCAGGCATGGGTCACTTTCAAAGAATACAGGCAAACTCATTTTATCGTATATTTGACGACTAATCATCCAAATTGGCCACGTTGCTACCGAGCCCCCCTTCTTCCTCCATAACAGACAATGCCTGAGAGAAAAACAGTCACTCAGATCTTTGAATTGCAGCTGTCATTTGGTGCTTGCCAAAGCTGAAATCACTGTAGTGAAATGGCACACAGGTGTGGGGCCCGACCACAGACGTCTCTCATCATGGATAGACATCAGCCTGTCAACAAGGGTTCACAGGGTGCATGAGATGCTTTTGGCTAAAACCTGGCAAAATGTGTAGAGGTCAGGCCCTGTATAATTTTACCACATCATACATGTCAACCAGAGGAGACCTCAACCATGTTTTGATAGCCATCAAGGCTGAGATGTAATTGAGAAAAATTGCTCATAATTTTTGTGGACCATTGAAAGAGTTTAAATAAGGTTGTATACATTGTTATATTCTCCACATGAGTGTGCAGGGTGATTAGCCAACTTTTCAGAATAGCCAACAGGACCTAAGCAAAAGCTTTGGATATGCACTTGTATACTGTAGGTTAATCTGAATTGAGCTTGATTTACAAGTTTGGCATGTGAGACCATTTCCAATTCTGCTCCAACTGTGTACATTTTAATGAATGCTGTAATTAGTTTTATACTGATTTCTCACAAATATTTGCAGAGACACACTCTGATTTCAGTGTACTGCACAGGCTTAAAAAGTATCAGAGATGAAGTCTCCCCTAGCTCGGAGTTTGTCCCATCAAAAGTTATCTTTTGATGGGACAAGATGGACCAAAGCTGATTTTCAGGCAAGCACAAATCTATAATAAGTTCTGAAGGTATTTTACTGCAGATCTCAAGAGGTTTTCACACAACATGTTGGTTTATTCTGCTGTCTGGCGCAATTTATTTGTTAGATATTTTTTTTTTTTCACTGAATAAATGAATAGATCTAATCGGTCGGGGTAATTACAAGACAAAGGATCTTTGTAATTAGAGACTAATGACAAGCTTGCTGCCTGCTCTTGCCAAACAGCTGTTGGGAAAGGTAAGACTCTGAACCCTTCCCCTACACATGTTCCAACAGATGAAAGTAATTTAGTTGCACTTAACTGTCTATAAACAATTACCGTAAAATGCAACAGTGTCTTTATGTATGGCTTCTGAAACATATTGTCTCCTCCTCTGTGTGCCTGCCGAACAATTATTAATGATCCTGCAAGGTATACTTCATGAATTTTGCATTACCTCTTGTCATTATCATAACGAGACTATCAAAGATATTAGAAGCCTTCAACATTCTATTCTTGGGGATCATTCTTAGATCTGTTGTCAACTATCTGAGCATTGTCTGCAATTGAATATTCACTGGATTTTTTCTTTCTTTCTCAAGAGCATTTGAAAATGCATCAGAATGAGGAATATTGGGGGTGTCTCTGTCTACATGTTTGTATGCCTGTCTGCCTGTTTTGGCTTGTGCCTTCCCTCCATTTTCATCTCCGCCATGCCATTGTCCTCACATAGTTAATGCTTGATTGATCACACAACACTTTTTTCTTTCTAACGAAATGCAACATTGGTTGTGCCAAAGTATATGAATGCATATATGTTGCCCATATGTGAAGATAACAAGGCAAAAGCTTTTTACATTTCATTTGATTTGTTCTAAGGAGGAGTTGTGTGCGTGGTTGGCTTACTGGGCTTTATTATTATGGTATGAGGGGTTTTGATGGACTGCTTGGATCTTGGAGAATAATTAGCATTTCCCCACATGCTTTTTCTCCGTTTGCTGTTCCTTGGCACACTGATGTCTTCTGATGCCCAGAAAATGAGCATGAATGTCGTGTTATCATTTAGTAACCGGCAGCCAGCACTAACAGACTGTAATTATGTACTTCCAGGGACAAGATCAGTGTGCAGAGCAAAGTGTGGGCAGGAAAACATTGCAAGGTCTATTGGGTTGTTTTGTACAAAATGTCCATCTCAAACGTGGCATGCTTGCATACATTTGGTAAGATATGAGTGAACTCACATGCAGCCGAATGTGCCATTCAGTTGTTGTACTAATCCAAAAATTACACACACTATTCACCATCAGTGCCACAACTGTAGTAACGCTTCATGAATGGCAATTGGTTAATGAAAGGAGTGCTTTGTTCATGCAATTTGCATGTTATAAAATCCATACAATCACTCTGTGTGTAAACCTACAAGTAATAATGCTTAAGAAGACCAGAGTCAACTAATTTGAGTCCAAGGTTTGCTTTATCTATAAATCTGACCTTTCATTAATCCTTTGTATGAGATTTAAATTAGCACTCTTGATTCTGTAGGCCTGTTTAGTTATCCCTAGGGCTTTACTGGGAAAGACTGCTGGGGCATTTCAGTCAGTAAACACTAGTAAAAACTACATTTCAGATTGCTGCACTGCCCTGAGCTGCTCAATTTTTAAGTGGGATAAAGCCTATTATTTTACCATATGATTCTAATTATTTACCGATATGTGAGTGCTTATGTGAAAAACAGGGTGTTTTATTAGGCCTTATGTCAGTAATTTATGTATGGAATGACAGCAGAGCATGGAGAGAGCTTGATTTTGAATAAACCTAATTTAATAAGTTTAGGGCCCTGCCACAGGTAGTCAGCAGTCCAGAAAATCTGCCTCCAAGAATGAATTAGCGTAATCTGATTAATGTTACTGATTGTCATTATCGTCTATTTGTTGCATATTCGCTGGCTTTGCTCTGTAGCAATTGGTGAATATCATTATGCGAGCACAACAATCAAAATGCTGGAAAGAGATGCTCATAGCTGTTTGCTGTTATAAATGTTGAAACAAACTGAAATTCCCCTATATTTTCTGCATCTCCTATGAATTATCCAGCTCTATTTCCATTTTTGTAGAAATGCGTGTTATAGAGAGACATAGTAATTGCTGCGGACATCAGGCACTCACCGAGAAAGTTACTATGCTGATTGCGCAGGAAATTGTATTATTCCCAGAGCTTTACTGGAAGCAAGTCACTGCATTTATTAAGAATCCACCAAGCAAAAGAAACATATTAAAACCATAAAAGATGCAGAGGTCCAAAATTTGAATATAATTACCTAGATTGATTGATTTTCCTCCTCCATGATTGGTAATGGTAAATGATATAATTCATTTGCGCAAGTGAGTGGAATTACTTGGGACTCTGACTTCACATAGGGTACACTATATATCATCATGTGTATTTTTGTAGTTCAAAGGAGTAAATACATTTTCATAATCAATAACCTTCTGCTGTTTTGCTTTGAGCTAGACTTTACTGCAGAAACTAAACTGCTCTTCTCTGGCCTTTAGTCACCTACAGCAACAATTTTATTGACAATCTTTTACTAATTACTACTTGTACATGTTGCACAATCTGAACACATAAAAAAGCAGCACATATAAACCCTCACACAATACTGCTGTTCCCCGTCTGTCGCTCACTTCGATGTTGTGTCAAAGAAGTGACACTAGGTGTCTCTCTTGAGCGCCTTTTGCATCTCTGATCTATGAGAAAAGGCCAATGAGAAATTGGCAGACAGAATTTGCATGTCCCGCCCCCGAACATATGGTATAAAGGGAGGGAAATGCATCTGTTTCATTCAAAAATGTCCGACCGGTTGTGTATGCAGTGAGCTGCGAGTCACACACTGTTCCTCCCATCTCTGAGTGCGATTGCTGTTGGATCTACGGCGCATATCAGCGGCTTTCTCCTTCTCTGCACGGCAGTGCAGCTTTGCCCCTGGGCGCTTCGATAGCGCAGTTAAAAGAGTTTCTCTAAAATACTTATTTTCTCTAAAAGAGCAAATACACAGCAGCGTTGAACGTCCTTTTCAGGACGCATCTTTATAAAGATGCCCTTCCGCCCCGTGTAGTTCCTGGATGCGGTAGAGTGCTCTCTGCTCCTGACGGTCACCCTGTTCTCCCCTCCAAGGCCTGTAGGAGGACGTCTTCACTGACCTCTAGAGCCTACAGTGCCACTGGACAGGCAACTTCCGCCCTGCATGCCATGGCCCTCCTGCAAGTCCACCAGGCCAAGGCACATAAAGATCTGTACTTGGGTAGCCCTGATCACGACGTGCTGCAGGAACTCCACTCAGTGACTGACCTCG
Organism: Xyrauchen texanus; assembly: GCF_025860055.1. Lineage (NCBI taxonomy): Eukaryota > Metazoa > Chordata > Actinopteri > Cypriniformes > Catostomidae > Xyrauchen > Xyrauchen texanus. The sequence goes on along the minus strand of NC_068293.1, from coordinate 31,790,448 downwards.
CCCTCAGGGCCACGAAGGTCACTCGGGCAGGCGATGGCCACTCTTGTGGTTTCGGGAATGACATCTGTGGCTGAACCTGGTTGAGATGCGCGAAGTGGACAAGACACGCTTCCTCGACGCGCCGGTCTCCCAGTTCGGCCTTTTCGTCGACACCGTTGATGAATTCGCAGACGGAGGCCATCTCACACATCCTGCCCCACCGCAGACCTGCCACCACGGGCCAAGCCCTGTCTTGGGCATCCTCCTGCAGCTTAGAAATATGCAGCTCCGCCTCAACCCGGGCCCAGCTCTCAGCAAAATGTTGGTTTTTGCTTTGTCATTATGGGGTATAGAGCGTAGATTGACGATATATATATATATTAGTGCTGTCGATTTAACACTTTAATTCAGTGCGATTAATTTTACAAAAAATTTACGCAAATAATCGCACTTCCCCCAGACCATAATAAGGAAGATTCCTGAGAAATGAAAGCTTGTAGTTCCACCTGTTTACTCCAGAGGGCAGTAAGTGAAATTTCAGCTGTATGAACAATGCACAGTTTATACAGTGAAGAAAACACTTCAGATGGCAGAACAACGCAAACATGCGTTACGTTCTTGCGTTCAAAACACTTGAAGGAGCCCAAATGCAAACTAAGGGATCTCAAGATGTGTTTAAAGATTGAGTTTTAAACTATATTTAACTTGACACAGTGACCTAAACATTTTATGTTTATAATGCAACGCACCCGAGACACTACACAAGCATGTCTGATGCAGGGTGTGGCTGGACTTCCAAAATTTGGAAGTTACCCATAAATATTTAATCATGAATAAAATCAAAGAAATTTCCTTCAAACTTATTTATAAGTACTACCTCACTAATTATTTTCTTGTAACAACATTTAATTGTGATTTCGATATATTCTGTAAATTTTGTGTTCTGCAGGGGGAAAAAAATTTTCATTTATTTTGGAGTTGTCCCTACTCGACTTGTTTTTGGTCTGATTTCTGCAAGATTGTTTGAGATCATATCATTCCCAGCTTTCAACTTTGTTTTGAAAATGTTTTATTCTGTTTTTGTTTTAGCTATGACATGTCTCTTCATAAGGAATATTATTTGATTAATGTTCTGCTTTTGTTGGCAAAGTTTAGTATTCATAAATGTAAGTATGGTGGTTATAAACCATTAGTTTTATTGAAATATGTAAACAATTTGATACTGTTTATTTATTTATTTTCCTTTTTGTTGTTGTTTGTTTTAATATACCTCTTGGCTCTAGATGTAAAAGTTTTGTAAGCATTAATAAAAATGTTTTTAAAAATGTCTGACACAGGTGTAAATTGCCGGGTCCTTAAACAAGCCCTCATAATAAATCTCCAACTGTATGTCATAAAAAAGTTTTTACTTCGGTGAGAAGACGAAGATGAAAAAAGCATGACTTTACAACCGCACTAATTTGTTTATCAAATTTTAAATTGTTATCAAATTGTACACCCAGGTTTCTGGAGCACTGTGTTTTATATGGGGCAGGAGAACCTAGATCGAGATCAGCAGCACAATTTTCCTTCGGCCCAAATTAAAAAAAAATCTGTTTTATCTTCATTTAGGTTCAAGAAGTTATTTGCAAGCCATAACTAAAAATCTTGTAGACAATCCAACAAGGGTTGTAAGGCTTATTTATCATTATGTTTTAGTGGAAGATAGAGCTGAGTGTCGTCAGCATATAAATGAAAAGCAACTCTGTATTTATTAAAAATAAAAGTGAGAGGAAGCATATACAGGGAGAACAACACCAGACCAAGGATTGATCTCTGAGGAACTCCACATTTGAGAGATATGTTAAAGGAGGAGTGATGGCCAATACGAACACTAAACCACCTATTTGTCAAATAGGAGCAGAACCAGTACAGTACCACAAAGGCCCACTGCTATCTCCAAGCGAGTCAACAAGATCTCATGGTCAACCAGATCGGACGCAGCACTCAGGTATAACAAGACTAAAGCCATAGATTTCCCTGAATAAGTCTCAGTGAAAATATAGTATTTATCTATTATGTTGGGATTTTTTGTAACTTCACCAGGGTTTTAATTTTTTCCATATCTTGTCTTGCCCAGGGTACTAAGTCAAGCTAGGACTTTTCCTGGTACCTCCTCAAAAAAAAGGTGCATGTCACCTCTGAATCTGAGAATCGACTAGTTCTACATAGCTAATCTTTTTTTAAGCGAAACAATGTTCTATTTCACCAATCGTCTAATTCAGCAGACTTTTATTAGTGTGTTTGATTTATGGAAAGTCCTAAGGCAATAATATCTGCTCCAGTCTCTTCCTCAGGACTTGTTGTTGTATTGATCATCAACAATCACCAGCTAAGGCAGCGCTTAATTCCCTCGATGATTACTAATTCAAATTTTGTAGTATCTCCTTTTTTTTTGCCTGCTCTGTCCTCTGTCTGTGCTCTTGTATTTGCTGGGTCATGCAGAATTTGCCCCTGTGGATCTTTACAGCACATAAAAGCATGCACAAAGCTCTTTCTGTGTCATAAATGAACCTCTGAGTAATAAAACAGTCTGTAAGTGCCCACAAACAGTCAATAATTATCATAACCCCTTTCCCCACAATGTATACAGAAAGGGAGAAAGACCCTTAAGCTGTTTAACTTAAAAGCCAATGCTTCAAAAAGCACATAAAACAAATAATCTGACTATAACCATAACCCTAAGAGATCTCACTGACTGCCTGATAATTGTCTGCTTTCATGACACCATCTACCCAGAAAATTAGTTCCCAAGCCTGTTGGGCAATATCACAGAGGCTATCGCAAACAAGAGAAGCTTCACAAAGCCTTGGCTACCACAGGGATTGCCAAAACCATGCGATTAGCCGGCCATGGGGATCTATTCCCATATAAACAATTTCAAAAGAGCTCTGCCTCATAGTAAACGGCGGCTGCTGCCTCTCCTGCTCCCTCAACCTCCTTGTCCTCCATTCAAACTTTCTGAGGCAATCTCTTATTTCAAATGGGATCCATAAAAGATGAAACAACCTCTGCACTGATCTTCCTCAGATCTGAAGAGGGATACCTGGAGCTATGTTCTGTGTCTATTTACTGAAATGAAGTGTGAGAGGTTGGTGCATTAGACAATGTTTTCTCCCACACATCTTCTCCTGCAGATATGGCTAGGCTTTATTTTGGCTGTCAACTTTGGCATTGAGAACAGATCAGCTCTTTAATTAGATGTTACACAGGAATGAGAACGTTTCACAAGAAATGCATCTAGTGGTCTCAAAAAGTAATTGGACAATTAAAGGGATACCCAAAAATCTAAATCCTGTAATAACTTACCCTCAATTTGTTTCCAGCTAGTATGACTTTCTATCATGGAAAACACAAAAGGAGATGTTAAGCAAAATTGCATCATTTTTCCATATAATGAAAGTAAATATGACTTTATAGGCACTGTGACTATATCTCCTTTTATGAGTAAATATTAGTCAAATATTGTGTCTAACTCACCCTTACGCTGTGTCAAACACACATGACTCGTTCTTCTGCAGAACACAAATGAAGATATTTTGATGGAGATATGATGTGTATTTGACCAATGCCTGTCAGTGTGATCTAACATTTTCAAGCATTAAAAAGGACATAAAGGCAGTATAAAGCTAATTTATATGACTCACGTGGTTTAATCCATGTCTTCTGAAGTGATATGATCAGTTTAGGGTGGGAAACAGGCCAAAATGTAATCTATTTTCATTCTAATCCTTTTTGACATCTCCAGTGTCCTTGCTGCATTCAAGATTTTAATCTCAATTGCACTTATTTATATATGTGCTCTATGTATGCGTCAAGCGCAAGGAAGTGTAATCGAGCTTTAAATCATGATTGCCACGGAGAATGGAGATGGCAAGGTTTACAGTGTCTGCTTAGACACCTGTGTGAACTTGAGGGGGACTGACTACGTATCCACTAATAATTAACTAAGAACAGTGAAGTTAGTTTTGAGACCAGGTCTAGCATATTTTGTTTGCATTTGTTTGCCACTTACTTTGATATTTTATGTCTAATGCAATAAAATTATAGGGTGACGTAAGTGTCAAAAATGTATTTAAATGCATTGAAAAGTTATAAAACCCAGAGTAAATAGAGTATCAATAGAATCAACTTTGTTCAATATTGCAATATGCTTTTAGTCAGACTGAAGCCAATGCCTGACTTTTTATACATTATCCAAATTGAATGAAGGTTAAAAAACTCACAAAAAGTTTTTTTTTTTTTAACATGCACTCATGAAACTGAAAAAGTCCAGTCTAAAGTGAGGTCAGATCACTCCTAACGCATGACATTCCAAATCAGCCATGTCATTCACCCACTGAGTTTCAGCCCAGTGCCCTGCCGAGCAGAAATACAGATCAGACCTCCGCTCATATTACACAAGGCAGACTGCCATTAATCAGCCATCTTGGATGAAAACCAATCACGGTTTAACCTTAGTACTTTTAAAGTGCAGTTTTTCAGCCATAATGGTGTATCTGTTGTATGTATGCAATACATTTCATGAGACATTTTGACAGGATTGTCTTTTCAATGTCTGTGGCATAACATTGGATTTAATACAGACAAGCATGGCCTGAAAATATCTGTCAGAATACTGACTCATATCACAGCACTGCTTGTGCTCTACGGAGAGCAATGGTGTGTTCATTAGGAAATAATTTTGAATGTTAACTGCAATATTGTCTATGGCCCTTCAGCGGTGCACTACTGTAGTGTGGCTCTTATGAGCTATCTGACAAACTTATTGAAATTGTGCTCTGTGGCACGATGATAAATGAGCAGATGAAATTAAGAGGGTTTAAAGAGGTTAGCCATGCAAACAGAATTTGCCTCTAAAGTGGTTTATCAATGAGTCTTTGTATTAACACTAGATATGATCGCAAATGCTATTTTCGGTGATGAGCACTCGACTTAACAAGCGCAACTCAATTTCCGAGCAGATGATTCCCTGCCACCCATTTTGAGTAATCTGGTCCCGGCTGCGTTATTTAAATTACAATTGAATTCATCTTTCACAGCAGCATCTAATACAGGCGTTTCCCTAGTCAAATCATGCTTTCTTAATGTGTTCATCAATAGTATATCTGGCCCCCAGGGGACAGAGTGTAAAATAACTTAACAGGAGAGATCTGTTTCTATAAACGTGTAGGGGATTATGTACCTATGACATTTATTAGCTTTACTACTAGGCTGCTGATGCAGAGTCTGTTATCACACGCACAATAAATCATTTTATGTACCGGCAAAATGATCGTAGAGACTGTGCTGAGAGCTAATGTTTATTATGCTCTGTGACGAAGAAGTTAAAGATAAATTGACAGCATTTTTAAATAATGTTGAGTACCACAAAAATTTATTTTCTTTAAAAAAGCACAAATATTGGTTCCTGTGAGGCATTTACAATGGAAGTAAATGGGGGCCAGATTTTGAACATTAAAATACTACAATTTTTAAAAGTATAGCCACAAGGCATTAACAAAATGCGTGTAAACATGATTTTAGTGCGATAAAATCACTTACTAACCTTCTCTGTGTAAAGTTATAGCCAATTTTACAATTTCGTTGACATAACGATGTAACTTTAACAAATACTGAAATCCTAAAATTACTGTAAAATTATGATTTATACAACTTTACAGCTCAAATAATACATGTTTTTTATAGAAGAATTAATGTAAGTGCTATTATAAAATTGTGAGCATCGCATTTCTGCCTTTAAACCCTCCAATAATTGGCCATATTCACTTACCTCGATTTTCTGTTTTTTTTTTAAGAAATGGAGGGACGAGTGGAAATTTACTTTTGTTGCAAGCAACATTATGCCACAAATGCTGTCGACTGAGCTTAATTGTATTGAAACCAGAACAATCCTTTAAAGGCTATATAATCATGAAATTTTTGTGAATATATTGCTCTAAATCAACACAATGTTGGGGATATTTGCCAAAACTGTGTTGAGCAAAAGGAGAGTGATGTTCTAGAGAATTGGTTTAGTCTAAATTGATGTGGTTGAGTTGTGGCTCTGAACCCAAACTGGCGGAAAATGTTGGCAGAATCTGAAATCTTGTTTTGTCTTTCATCAGCCATTTTCTCACAGCACTCATAAACGTATGAGCTGGTCAAAATGGCCAACTTACAGCAAAATGAACAGCTTGAGAAGTCAATCTCATTAGAGATCGCTTGAGACTGCCCCTTGAAATGAAATAATTTTTCTTGGAAGAGCCTCCAGCTAACTATGATTAATTGTGAGTGCTTCAGTTTGGTTTATTGCTTTGTTTTGTTATGAATCTTATCAATATTGCAGTGATATTAGTGGCCCACGTTTTTTTATTATTTTTTCATAGAAAATTAATATAATTCTTAACTTTCTTTGATTTTCTCAAAACATTTTCCATAATTTCATCTTCAACCCTGAATTATGTAGTAAATAGATGTACACTGTGCTAATAATGCTACTTATGCTAATATAGAAAATGTTCAGTCACTGCCATTGTGTTGCCTGGCTTCTGTTATGTTGGTGAAGAGATTAATTAAGACCCGCTTAGACCAACAATTTTACCTGGTGTGGTGCTGGTCTAGCTGACGGACCAGCATTGCAATGTTGTTCACCAGCAAAAAATGCTGGTCAGCTAGCATGATCTTTCTGATGAAGCTGGTTGACCTAGGGAGGCTTGCTGGTTAAGCAAGTAAAGAAGCTTGGTAGGGACACCAGCATCCAAAATACAACATATGCTGGTGACCAGCAATGTTCTTTTAGACAGGAGTATTTCAAGAATAATTTATCTTGCTGCCTGTAATATTTGGATTTGTAGGAGGAGACCGGCATTTGACCTTGTAATATAATATGTGGCATAGACTTTTTATAATTATTAGGATATAGTCTCACAGAAATGAGTGTGGTCTCTTTCACTGACAATATTGATATTATATTAAGTGACCACACTTGGATTATATGACACACTTTTCCAATTTGTTTTAGTGGTATTTTGATGAACAATTCCTGTCATACAGTAATTGGACACAATGGATACAAGAAATAGCCTACTTTTTTGCAAGTGTGTTTTTCTGAATACTTAATTTTACAGCTACCCTCAGGATAGCATTTAAATGTATTCAGCTCATTTTGACCTCTTGCACTTAGAATGTAGGAGGTGCGGTCATATCTTAGCCCAGTAGCCCTGTGGTAATCCTGGAATAAATCCTTTGAGGCTTTGACAGTCCTGTGAATACTCACAATCTAAAAGTGAAATTTCACATTTGCTTGATGTCATGCGAAAACATCATGAATAGCAATTTCTTCCTTATTTGTTAAACTTTCAACATTGAAGGTTAATCAGATCTTAGGCAAACAATACTGTTTCAGACACTGCCCTCTCATTAACATTTTTCTCTAAAAAATTTTTGCATTTACATTAAAATGCAGTTGACCCTTACTCAGGAATTGGCATGTAATTATTTTCCCTCAAGTGCTCTTTATTTGTCGGAGCAGAGGGATTGCTTTAGCATAGCTCACAGCAATACTGCAGTGTGTATACTGCCAAGGTGGGCTGTTTGCTTTTTCATTAACATTCACCCAGGATATGCTGTGGCTTCATCTGGTAAAATATCAGTCATGTTTCTGAGGAGTGAGAAGAAAAAGAATTGTGCACCTCCCACAGTGCCCTTCTACAGAAACTAGGGACATGGACTTCATTGTTAGATATTACAAACAGTATATATATATATATTGCATGTATAATAGACTCTGATATATGTATGTATATTTAGTATATAGCAGTAGTATAATGTATAAAATCATGTAGATATGGGTCAGGAGTTTCAGTTAATTTTCACACCAACCATCAGAATGGGACAAACATGTGTCAGTGATTTTTAGCATGGCATGACTTTTGGAGCCATACTTGCTGGTTTGAGTATTTCTGTAACTACTGATCTTGTTGGGATTTTCATGCACAACAGTCTCAAGAGCTTACTCAGAATGGTGCCAAAAACAAAACAAAAAACATCCAGTTTTGCAGTTCTGCAGACGGAAATGCCTCGTTGATAAAAGAGAAATGCCAGAATGGTTCGAGCTGACAGAAAGGCTACAGTTACTCAGATAACCCCTCTGTACAATTGTTGTGAGCAGAATAGCATCTCAGAGTGCACAACACTGTTTTGTTGTTGTTGTTGTTGTTGTTGTTGATTTTTTATTTTATTATATTTATTTTTTTGGAAAAGAGCCAGCTCCACCATGATGTTCTATAAACCTGCTCCCTGAAGTTGCTGACTGTAAGGGTTAGGGTAACAGTAGTAATTTTTGGCACAACGTAGGTCTGCACATTGGACATTGAATCAAATTGACAATGACAACAATGAAACTGTAGGACTGAGCCATGGTTTATATATAGCTTAGAATGAAGTTTAGATTATATACAGCAAGAAGTCATGGTAGATTATCAAAAACTGGCAGACAAAACAAGCTTGCCCTGTATGAACAAACACTGGAGTTAGTGGGGTTTTCAAGCATTGTCTCAACAAACAATTTGCATACATTAACTGTAGAAAACAAATTATGAGACTTTTTGTGGACACAGGCCAGCGCAAGGATTTCACAAATACAGCTTCTTTCTGCTGAAAGAAGTTTATATCTAAAGATCAAAGGGATTCACAGATTGTTCAGCCTAGCACTCAAAGTATATGTCTAGTTTTTGGGTATAGTTGGTCCAAGTATTTACTTATTCATTTTTATACTTTTTCCTTGTTTTGTTATAAGAAACCAACTGTTCTTGTATTGTTCAATTACTTGTACAGACCAAGTCAAAACTTTGTAGAGCATTTGTTCACATCTTGAATGACAATTACTTCATGTACAAGACTCTGAAGCCTAGATGGTTACTGCATCATGGTAAATTGTGTAGCAAAAATGCAGTAAACAGTGAAATGGATTGCACAATTTTCATCATTCAATACTGTAATGTGCCGTTCACATGAAAAGCGTTAACTGATTTTATCTCTCAATAGAGGGAGATAGACTAAGGGCATTGAAAACTCCATTGCCTCTGAACCATCTGACTTTGATTCTCACCAGAAAGAAGGAGGTTCACAATCTGTAGCAAAGACTTTCACTCTGTCGCCAGCCATTCACTAGTGAAGAATATCTGAAAGCCATGGGAATGGCAGAAAGAATCTATTTGATTGTTTGTGTTTATTGCCTCTTGTTACCAGAAATAAAAACCAACATTGGCCACTGGCCATAACAGTACAACAGAGCATGACTAGGGTCAGCATTGATTTCAATCATAATATTCATATAATATTCTTGTGTATAGATTTTAACATAAGCCTCAGAGTTATTATCCTAAAATTGGCTCTCAGTTAATGTCAGCATTCAGCAAGTATAATATTTTACAATAATCAACATGAAAAAGAATGTTAACAGTCTTAAAAAGAGATAAATGTTTGGTTTTATCTCATTTTCTGTCTGGAAGGGCATGATCTCAGAATCAATATATTTTAGTTATGTCTAACCAAAGGCGTAATGCAATTTAAACAATAAAAGCTTTCACAAAGTATATACAACAACCCATTTAAACCATCGGGGTTAGTTTTGTTGTGAGAATTGGGACAAACAGGAAACACTTTCTCTGAAAGTAACAAGAAACTGTTTTCAATGTTGTGGAATATTAGGATCAATGCAGACTTGTACTACAGCTGATTTTACTGTGTTTAGATTCCTAATTTATGGTCATTTGTAATATTTGACCTCCTCTACAGAAGTATTGACCTCTCTGACCACTTTTAACAAAGATTTGAGAAGATCAAGCTCTTGAACCTTTCAAATGGTTTCTTCATACAGGTAAACCACCAGCAAGGTACTGTAACTTGTCTCGCAAAGTGGAGGCTAACAGATTTGGAATTTTAACTTTTATACTGAAATAGAAATGGCACTAAAAGGAGAGTCTTGCTACTTTACTATTCTGTTAGATACAGGTCCTGTAGGGTTTCGTTTTGATACTTCAAAACACAACAGATTTGAGAAAGAAAGCAATGCCTGTCCAAGAAACCATTAAGCTGATTGGTTGAGATTTAATGGCCAAAACACCCTAAATGGCCTCAGATCGAAACATTGCTGTAAACCTATGTTTTTAAATCTTTAGTTTTACTTTAAATAGTCATGATCAAAAGAGTATTATGACTTAATCCATGTGGACTGTGTCTGGGTTGTGTATCTGTTGTTTTTATAACTTTATAGCATGGTTTTCTTTTTTCTTTTTGTTTTATTTTTCTTTGTCAATAAGAATATCCTAACTTTATTCAAGTCACATCTTCCTTTTAAGTATAATTGTACACACAAGTGATCAGAGAAGTTATCCAGTGTTTTTTCTTAAAAATTGTAATTAACATTTAAATAAAATAAATAAAAAAATGGCTACAAACTTCTCAGATTAGATTAGAATTTTATTTTTAGTATTTATTCTTGATACCTTGAGTTTGTAAATGTAGCTTTCCTAAACGTACTATTGAAGGTGGCAGTGCATCTTGTGTTTTTGTGGAAACATCCCAATGCCATAGCAGTTTTTCTGCTTGAATTCAGTGCAACTTGTAAATGTTTAAGCATTTTAAAGTGTCTTAAACCTGGTTCCTTACTTTAAAAAACTCTCATTAATTTTGCAACACAGGAGAATGCTTTCTGTGGAAGACAGATTTATGTTTTCCAGTCACTGAAACCCAGCTCCTTGTTAATTTTTTTTAAACTCTTGATGAAAGAGGATGTCAAAGACTGATTGTATATATCTTAAAAAATGCACTTAAGCTCCTGAAGACCTGAACCAGAAATTCAGAACTTCTCAAACCAGAATTCCAAACACCTCTTACACCTACTTCCTTTTTCTTCTTTAGAACTGCGCTGAAAAGATTGAAAAACTTGATGGGTATACAACTTGCCTTCACAAGGGAAAATAGTAGTATACTTCCATAAGTAAGTAAATGTAGTTTAGTTGGTTTTTAATAGTATGATACAACTCACATGGATGTAAAAGTATTTAGTATTTCACTTGTTTCGATATAAAAGGCTCCCAAAAAGGAAGAATGTCTGGACCGTTATGCTGTGAACCTGTGTGTTTGTAGTTCATTTTCTCATTCAAAAAATAGTTAATTTTATAGATCGTTATAAATCATTAATTATAGATAATATACAATAAAAACTGTTCTTAAGAGGTCTATATGGAACTTGTATGTGTGGTTGGATTGTAAGTGTTTACATTTCAAATTTACCTTCATATGTGAAGTATTTTCTGAGATTTGTTTCTTGATTTGCCAGTTCTTTGATGAACCATAGCTAGTCATTCTTTTAGAATTACATTTTGAAGAAAATATAATGGTATGTCAGCTTTGGTATTGTCAGTTGTTGCACCAGCCAGACGGCTGCAATAACATGCAAGTCAGTTTTATTGAGAGCAATTACATTTGATTTAATTAAAACAGTTTGCTTAGCTTTAATTGAGCCATTTTCATAGGCCAATTGCTTGCCTTTATTTTTTTCCTTTATTTGTGACTCTGGCCAATATAAATACATTTGAGTGTTTGTGCATGATAAAAAAAAAGAAACAGTGACTTGGTGTGGCTTGATTGATGATGGTACTATGTTGCCAATTATTACAGCAGATAAAAGGAAGCTGTTATTTGCTGCTCCGTCCAGCAGACACCAGCAAGAGGTCAGTGCCTAAATGTGGGGTATCAGCCTCTGCCTATATCACTACATCTTGATGTATGAGTGCTAAGCTACAAATTAAACATGATTCGACCTTTTAGGGGGTACTTGCTCAACAGGACTAGTTTAAACTAATTTCTCCATGCGATTTAGACAAAAAGCCACTATTTTGCCTGCTGTAATTACTTTGTGTACACACATCTGGATTTGGGTTTCCAGATGCAACAAGCCATCCAGAAATGCCTGCTAATCTCAGTGTGACAGATGTGCCTGTAATGTTCATTTAGATATAGGGAGGGTACAACTGCATATTGCACCTCACATGCTTGTTCTCACAACAGTTTTTCACATCTAAGCCATTGGGATGGAGACAATCAAGATCCAGCTAATGCTTTAAGAGAGAAGGATGCTGGATTCTATAATAGATATTCAATAAATATGATACTATTCTCAAGCTATCAAATAGTTCTCAGTTCAAATGAATAATTATTTTCTTTTCAGATTTATTTCAGCATGTCTCATAACAAGGTTAATAAAATGTGGCTCCTCTATGAAGACTGAAATGTAATGTCTCATAATAATAATAATAATAATATGATGATATTTTGTCAAATCTGTGCATTTCTCATTAAATCCTGTTTACAGATAACCAGAACAACTTTATTCATAAAATTTCTGAGGGCCACAAAGGGTTACAAACTCTATTACAAATATTTATAACTTTTATTGATAGATTACTTGTACAAGATGTACATTCTTTTTTTGTGAAACAACAGAAGAAGAAAAAAACCTCAATGGCGAATCATGTTTGGGCATGCTTGCATTATGCAATATGATGGGATACAACAAATTCCTTGGAGCATCAAGAAACTCTCAACACAAATCATATTCAAAAGTATTATGGTTTCATCCACCATCCCTGAAATGTTTGTAAACTCAAACACGCTACATTTTCATCAAACAAATGCACTGCAGTCACATTTTTGCTTAAAACTGTTGCAAATGTGAACATTTAAAAAATATATAAAAATAAATGCAAAGCCATGTAAATATGTACACTTGAAATTTGACTATTTAACATGTATAAACTTTCAGATAAAATAATAAATAAAAGCACCTATGACTTCAATTAAAGAAACATTCCTAAACAACGGTAATGGTGGAAAACAACGAAAAACATCCCACAATATTGTTAGAGGTAGACCTGGCCAGGATCTACTAATTCAAAGGCAATTGATGTCCAAACTGAAAATATTTTTCATAGTATGGTCATGGAAATAATACTGTTTTTGTTCCCTTGGTAACAAATTCTTGAGCATATTATACTGAAGTTGATATTTTTCAGGAAACCGTATAATAACAAGCTTCTTGCTTATATGAAGGGAAAAAAAGACTGTGGGTACAGTTGCTGAATCGTATGTAATACTGTAAATTACTTCAGAGCATTAAATAAAAGAATTCTACCTATATTACTGTCATCAAATTGTTGTCTTTGGTGGAAGATTTTTTAATGCTGAAACCACACACTTTAATGACCCGTGAACCTAGAGCATTTGAATTATATTTGTACTGCGTGAAATGAATTTTCTTGTCTGCCTTATGGTGATATCAACATCTCTTTTAATGCACGTGTACAAAACTATATTTGTATACCATTAAACCTCAGGGAGTCATGGCACATTGCAAATGAGTTAGCAAATTATCCTTTACACAGCTTTGAAAGATGTGTTTGTGGCAAAGAAAATATCAACATCAGTGCCAAAATTCCCAACAACTTCAAATCAATTTGTTAGTTACCAAACATCAACTGCTATATTCAGTTTTCAATATTTACAGTATTGCACTTAACTGCACATAATTGCATTTCAGTTAAACTGATGTTCCATAAAATTTTAAATTACAAAATTGCATTTACTTTTTCTGCTTTTGAAAATAAAAAGTCATTTCAATGTATTTCATTGAAATGAGAGCCAAATTAGTTCAATAGTTTCCCCCTTAAATAAAAGTAGTATTCTTGCATTAAGGATCGTAAACACCTTGATACAAGACCTGAAGTGCAAAAGCAAGGTTCACTTCTATTCCAGGACACATCACATAGAAAAGAGAGCACATAAAATATGAGAATGAAAGCTTAAGTCCATACACATGCCCAGAGGAAATAACAGCAACTTAACAATTCCTCCCAAAACCGAAATAATCATAAGAATTCCCCTAAAAACAAGGCGATTGTACCATTGATGTTATTGCTGTTTCCAGTCTTTGTCCACAGCAGAATGAAAAGAAATTAAAAATGCAAATAACGGCTTTAGATATGAATTGTAGTGGAGGGTTATCATGGCAGTGATCAACACAGATGTATGTCAGTTACAATGGAGGCCAGCCCCAAAAGGTCTATCCTTTGTATGAACATGTGCACTAGGCAGTGGCACAGTGGTAGGAAGCAAATATGGCCGTCTCTTTCTTTCCTCTCTGAGGTTGAAATTCCCAAGTTTCATTGTCTGTCCATAAAACGCACTTGTTCAACCTCTAGCCTCACTCTGTGTCTGCCTTTGCTTTTTTAAAGTCTTCTCTCCTAAACGCTGGTTTTCAGACAGACATCCAGACATTTTTGTATGGTCCTGGGGCTGTGATCTGTGCCTGGAAAGGGCTGAGCCAGTGGCCTCCAAGAAGTCCTGCCTGTTGGGTGAAAAGTAAAAGGTGATTCATTGGTATTTAATTACCTTTTTCTACAAGTGGTTTGTTTTGGCAGCTGTTTTTTTTTTTTGTGACTTTTTTCTCTTATTCTCTCCCCTTACACCCCTCGTCAGTACACTTTTTTCTCTTTTGTTTTTATTTTGTTTTGTTTTAACTGTGAGTGTCACGGCTTTTTCACAGGCTTAGTCTTGTGTTAGAAGCAATTATCAGTTCAGAGCAGCAGAGAAGCCCTTGGGGGTCAGAGTCCCAGCGCCTCGGCGTGTTTTCTTGCCTTGAGTCGCAGGTCAGCGATGCTGGAGTTCTTGCTATTGCTCTTGGCAGCCGCTACCACGGCGGCTGCTGCAGAGGCCGAGTCTGCCAGCGATGCGATTGGTAATCCAAAGGGTGGGGGCGGGAACATCAGATAGGGAGCGTGGGCGGCGAGGTGTGGGTGCAGGTGAGGATGGGAGTGTGTTCCAACCCCCTCCAACTGTAACTGAGCTTGGACCTATGGGTCGAGCAAAAACAAACACAGAGTTAGTCACCAGCCGTGGGGTCAGCTCGAGGAGTGCCAGGGATCAGGTTTCAAGCTCGGACACTGTTAAGTTTCCCCCTGCCGTTATTACTAACTGTATGTTTTCAGAGAAAATAGTTCAGTGCCAGCTCACTCAGTGCATTCTTTTTCATCTGATCTTGAGCTGAATTATGCAGTGTGCTCAGACAGCCTAATAGTCAAAGAAGTTCCATCAGTTGAAAATCTCAGCATATTAGTTTGATCCATATAGAAACTTTCCATACACGCTTTAAAAGCTGCAACATCATGTAATCTTAATTATATATTCAATGGCATAAATAAACAATTTTGCACCCAAAATATTCATTCTCATATATATAAATATTTATTATGATATTTCCTAGGGGGAAAAAGATGTAAGCAGGCAGCATAAAATATCAGGTTGCAGATTCTTAGCAATTATTTCAGTAAGATGAGGTAAAAATTAGACATGCGCTGACTTATTTTTTTATTTTCTTTTTTAGTATTCTTCTCATGTATCCTACACTGCACAGAGATCATAAATATTTCAAAGCTTTACATTTTGCAGTCCAACTAAAATACAACATCTGACAAGCTGCACAAGTTTTTGACACAGGGAAAGAATGTTTTACCAATGTTTCTTTTTCTGTTTTCCACTAGCATGCGAAGCAAGGGGAGATTACTTTGAAAAGAAGATAAATAATGTCAAACTTGGTAGTCTGTTATTTTTGGAAAATAATAATAAGGTATGAATACAGCCTGTCTCATCTGAACTGCTTTAGTGCTCACAATTTCTAACCACAGGCCTGCTTGCTTCATCTTTGGCACTTCATCCTATTTTAATTAACTCTGTGTGAATATATTCATCAAAATTAAAGCAGCCTATTGCTCCAGCGTTTCCATACATCAGTCAAATTGGACTGTGCAGTGCTTCTACAGGGGCAGTCAGAACAACAGGTGGTGGACATTTGTGATGTTCAGTATGCAGTCCTCACGCCTCTGCTCTGCCAATGCTGCTCAGTGCCGCTCAGTGCCAATAACTATCAGTGCGTTATTTCTCTCTTTCATGATCTCTTTTATCTGTCTTCCCATCGCTGTGCTATTAGCTTAATTATGGCTGCTCTCTCGTCCGACAGTTCTTCACCACCGCATCTGAAACGGACACCAGATTAAATGTCTCTCGGTCTCTCTAATCTCACTCATCTCTCATCGGGACCTGGAGGTGAAAGGGTCGCTTGAGTTCTACACCCCCTCTGGGGCGCATGCTTCGCGCAATGTATCCAGACCAGCGTCAAAACAGATATTTGGTCAAAGCCTATATTCGGCTACGACTTTAGGTCGGAGATTTGGTGGGGAAAATCGTCTAAACTAGACTTTTTTCAGAGTGGCGCCATATTTAATTTTGACGGGAATTAAGTGTGTGGGATTGATTTACAATATTTTCAATAGCATGCAAGCTTTAAGTTGTAAAACTGTATAAAGGTCTTAATTTTCCTAAATAGTTCTGATTACTATTTATTTATTTATTTATTTATTTTGTAATGCTTCATCAACTATTAACACCACTTTAAACAACAATAGTAGAACCCATTGAAAAGAATGCAGCCTCGTTTTCATTCCGTCAAAAATTCAATATGGCGCTGTCTATGATAAATGAGGTCCATTGCTGAAACGCAGCAATTAAAAAGCACAAAGCAGGCTATACTAGTTTTTCGTTATAGGTTATTTTCCTACCTGTTGAAATGGCATTCTTAGTGCGCCCATATTCACGTAAGGAGCGACCCTGCATGCGTCCAGGTGACTCGCAGTGCCCAAAATAACCCCTGAAAAGAGCAAAATAATCAATTAGCTACATTTGTCATATATATATATATATATATATATATATATTTTTTCTTTACGTGGAAAGACTCGTGCCAATGTCTTTGCCATCTGATTTACAGTATGCAGTTTTAAATCTAATGAGTCAGAAATTAAAATGTAATTCTTAATTGAACTGAGTGTCTCATACCAGGTTTTGTAACTGTTTAATAAAAGATTATTCGGAGCTTTTTACCTTTGTGCATTTGATTTTCCTGTTTTCGGCATTTCGCCCTTCTGTTCTGAAACCATACCTAAAATACATAAACAAAAATGAACCATTTTAATCACGGTATCTTCCTCTTATCCTCAATCGAGTAATTATAACTTAATTATTGATATATATATTAAGGCAAATTACACACGTGTGGAAAGTTCTTATATTGAAATTGCTCCTCCACCCAACATTGCCAAAAATAAATAAAAAAAATAAAAAAACCGACGATCTTTCTAACCTCATTAATAATAAGACGCTTCAATTGGAAAAGTGAGTTCTGTTATTCATTGTTCCACAATCCTTGTTTAATATTGATATAGTAGTGTTTGCCTTTTACACGGTTGTAATATGTATTTTTTGACTGGGTCTAAATGGATACATTTTGTTTTGTAAATGAAATAATGTTTTTACCATTAGCAAATCTGTGCCCTTTGTCAAAGTATCATCTTGCTAACTCACAATTTCATATTTTAACTGTCTTTTCCAATTGACTTTTAGTCAATTTGCTGAAGCAAATAGGATGCTGCTTAAACACTATATGTGTCAAATGAATTTTGATCAATGTGAATTTTAATGTAGCCTAACCTACATCTTTCCATACCTGCTCTGGGTAGCACATTAGGCAAGCGTATTAGTGCCGCAATTTTAAAAATACAGACTCGCTTATAAACATTTTAATGCAAAGAGTTTTGTCAATTTGTGCTTTGTAAGAGGCATTTTCTTAATATGAAATCGTGTATTGTTATTATTAGGCTATTATTATTAGTAGTAGTAGTATAGTATAAAGACGCTCTTTTTGCACGCCAAATGAATGCATAATTATTCTTTTATTTGATCGATTGTAATTATCCAGCAGTAAGCTATAGGCAAAGCGAGCTACACTGGTTTCGACAGTTATTTCTTCATTAAGGACCACTCAATGATGCGGTTCACAAATACCCTAATCTGATTTCCTTTTGATTTTTATTAGAGACAGTGAATAATGACATTTAATTTAGCCCTGCACCAAAAAACCGAAAGATATTAGTCGTAATTGAATTACTGCCTTCTCCTCACTGAGGTCTCATAACTTTCAATTAGATTCTTGACAGCTGGTCTGTGGGGGGTTTCTGTAGAACTATTGTAACAGGTTAATATCGGCTTTCTCACGTCTAGCGTTTTCCCTCTGAATTTTCTGCGCAATTTAAAATTCATAAAATGCTGTTGTGATGCATCCACTGTCTTCTCTCCATAAAAGACGGAGGGACGCTTTTTTAACCTAATGTGCATTTTTTCTGTTATATCAAATCACAGCTCTTGTGATCTGACCCATTCTTTGATCTGCTTTTTAATCTGATTTCGCCTCCGCCTCTGAAACATTAAAAATGTCGTGCTTGTCACACTGGCAAACAATGTTACTTATTTTCCCATTAAATTGTGTAACGCGGGGTATGTCACTGTAGGAGTTAGGGCAGAATTTAATTATTCCTAATACATTTTTATAGGAACAGTATATCAAGCCAATGGGAGATATTACAAAGGTAAGGTTGGAAAATTAGGTGAGTGACATAAGAAGGTATTCCCTGCAGCAGCGGTTCAATCTCTTCATTAATTTTAATGATGTGGTTAGATCTTTCTGCAGCACATAAGCGAGTTTTCCTTTGAATATCTGCTGCTGCAAGAACTAAAAGGGTGATTTCATATCCACCCACTACTGAAACTGATCACACTTAAATCGGAAGATGACTAAATTATTTGCGTATGAGTGAATAGACCAACAGCTGTCTCAAATGTTTCTAAATCATATTGTATATATACTTATTTAATCTAGCCAAAGCAAACCGTGTAGAAGGAAAACAGGCCTACTCAGACTTACAATTTGCATAATTTTTTCCTCTTAACAATGTAGGCCTATTTATTTATTTTTTATAACAAATTGTCTTAAGAGTGTTTTAACATTAACTCGGAAATAGATTTGTCCCATTACTTAAAAACGAACAAACAAAACGTTTGTAGACTAAGTTGTTACTATCAAAATTAACTCGAGGCCTATGGCCATAAATGCACAACACCCGGTCATCACAGGCCCACTGCTAAAGGCAACATTAATTATAAAGGTAACAGTAAAAAGCACATGAAAACACATGAATAACATTGGAAATTTCGTGGAAATTAATTTCTATATTATGCTGCACTGAAAGGGTAAGGTAGGGTAATGTTAGGTTAGTGCTGTATTTTCACATATGGGCCCATTTTAAACTACATCAAAACGATGTACGCAAAACAATGAAAAACTTGTTACACACACAGGACCTCCAGCTTGCATTCAGTTATTTTAATTGCCACTAAAATACTATAATACATTCGTTAATTAATTAGGACTACATTCCCTTTGCCAATGTTGTCAAATGATTAATATTTTTGGTGATAATATTTTAAAGTTAATTTTTGTCTCTTTTTTCCTCTAAATTGTTATATAATCCTTATTAGAATGTAATAACAAATGTATTTGTATTTTCAGTTGAGACAACAACAAAAAAATCCTATATGGAATATGTGTAAGAATTCGAGCTTACCTGCACACGGGCCTCAGACAGCCCCAGCCTCTGACTCAACTCCTCCCGCATGAAGGCGTCCGGGTAATGCGTTTCATCAAATAACCGCTCCAGTTCATTCAGCTGCTCCAATGTAAAATTTGTCCTGCTCCGTCTCTGCTTCAGTTTACTCTGTGCGTCCTCGTCCTCTGATTTCACATCCTCCTTTTTGTCTTTGCAGTCATAAATTCCTATATGAAAACACATCAACACATCAACAACATCTTTCGTACAAATCGTTCTATTGCATTGATTGCTCGGGTTATTAAAAGCAGTTACATTAAGGCTCGGGTGTATCTAAACTATACTGGATCATTAACTAAAGAAAACGACACAGTGTGATTGATACGAAAACTTTAACAACGTAAATACAGGGTGAGCACAGAACATCGTTTCAAAAGCTTTGCTGAAAAATTAAAACTTCATCCACAAGTCAAATGTAAAAAAAAATTAAATATAAAATTTGGGATGTAGGCCTATAATAAAACATTTTTCTTTTTTTTTAAGTAAATTCATTGTTAAACGCATAATACAAATAAAACTGACTTGTCTTTAACAAAGAAACAAAAGTTCGACATTTTTATAGCTAACATTACATTTTCAGACTCCTAGATTCAAGCGCCAAAGATGAAGAATTTGGATATTAATGTACCTAATCCTAAAATTACATGTTATGTTAGTAATAGACATGAGAAGTTTACAAAGAGCCCCTAAAATATATAGGACAAAATTATACAAAATAATGGCGCTGAACCCATTATAAACCCATTATAGTTAGGCCTACTTAAAACAGCATTAGTATGCATTTAAGTTTTGCCAAATTTAAATCTTCAAAGTTTTGTCTTATACTTGCTTTAAGTTGATCATTGTTATTTCATAATATATGCTATACTATCAATTGCAGTTAATGTGCTACAAGGAATTATTATTAGTAGTAGTAGTAGTAGTTGTAGTATGAAGTTGCTGCATTACCAAAAAAAAAAAAAAAAAACTGTCATGGGCCTTCTATGGTTAAAGCCAGAGGAGAAAGACGAGCGTAAAACTTCCTTCTTGCAGTTTCTAACCCCAGCTTAGATGGCATATGTGAAAATACAACAATTTCACTGTATATATGCAAAAGACTTCTATTCTAAGTAAAACGGTTATATGCTCATTTAAATCTGTCTCGAGATTATATGGGCCATAGTTCGTGATAAATCACATCTTTTGGATGTTTTGTGTGAATAAAGTCTAAATATGTGTCTTTACTAATTTCCTGGCAATTCTACAAGAAATGCGAATGAAAAATTGATAGGTCGTCAGGTGACAAGACTGGGGCCTATTGTTTTGATTTTAATGACTTAATTACTCAAATTTTAGGATAGACAAGCACTTTTGTGCATTTATTGCGTTACAATTGCCCATCGTGTATTTCTCTTATTTTACAAAAGTATGTCTACATTCGGCGCATATACTACGACCAATGCATCAGCTGAATAGAGCTGAATTTCTCCACACGCACATGCTTGTTAGCCTCTTAAGACGATCGAAATCACTGTATAAATTCATGAAGATAATCTCGACATACACTTAGGCTATTCAGCTTTTATTGATATACAATGCCTACACCGCCAAATGCATAGTCCGACTTGCGCGAACAATAATTTCACACGCCTAATTTTAGACACGTCTCTAATGGAACACACAACACTTTGCAGAAATGTAACTCACCGTCAGAAGCCCTTGTCACGTTAAACTCCTTCAGTTTCTCCTTTTCCAGCTCTACGTGCTCCTTGTAAAGGTGTACCGGACAATGGTTGTTGTTGGTTTCGGTAATCTCCTGAAGGCTGGTCTCCGAGTTTCCCAGCTCTCTGGCTCGGGCTAAACCACTCTCCAAAACTTCCCTGTACGTGATGCTTTCCTTGCTGGTCTCCTTGGTTTTCTGATCGAAGGATTTCGACACGAACGCCGTGAGTTCTTCCATGGCTGATTACAAAATCCACTTAAAAATTACCCTAACGCGACACTTTTTATCTGTTCAACAGTGAAAGCGGCGCAATATTGGCGTGGAGAAGGTTTAGATCACTCCTGCTGTTATGTCTGTGTTTTTCAGATCACACTATTTATACACGGCCACATCAGCCCGGCCCCCATCGCCATCATGTCTGGAGTCATTACAGGCGGTTCTGAATTTAACTTTCAGCGGCTTTTCCTCAAGTCAATGCCGCACTGGATGGAGTCCCGTTAATTTAATTATAATTCATTAGGATTCCTACAGTGATGTGTGGTCAATTGGAAATGGGAACTTATCCGTGATTATTCCATTGACACAATTAGAGGATATGAATATTACAGCATGGCATTATCAGACACCCCCCTTCCCCCTAATATATTGCCGTTAACATGAATAGTGAAGAATGCTGGTGGAAGAGAAAATATTCGAGAGAAAATAGTGTACATCTGGCAAAGGCTCATCCGATTTCTACACTATAAATATTTTCATCGCCAGATTTATTTTGAGTGATTTATTTATTTTTGTATATCCATAGTGAACATGAAAATAAATTTTAGATTAATAATAATAAAATATATATATATATATATATATATATATATATATATATATATATATATATATATATATATATATATATATATATATATATATATATATATATATATATATATAGAGTCCATCATATTATCCAGGATTTTTTAGGATTATGAACAATTTGCTAGTTTAGATGGATTTAAACTGGCCGCTTGCGCACAGTTGTGTCTTAGGCTACTTTTGCCATAATCGAAAAAAGTATCTTACTTGCCGTTCTGTAACAATGTAAAAGGGGAAAAATAGGTCTGACTATTTTATTTATATTTAATTGGACAACAAAAATGCTTTGATTGCCTTTGCAATCCTTTCAATTTCACATTAAATGTGAATGATCGAGCTTTGTTGGACTATGAGTTGTGATTTAGCCTAAATGCGTAAGGAAATTGCACGGCACAAATAATTGTACTGTAACCTCCTGCGTTGTAATATATTTGTGTGTAATTATGATGCAGGGCGTTTATTTTATCTTTAGGACATTTAGAACAGCGTGTCTCATTTCAAATAAAGACTATAAATGCGATTCAGAACTGAAATATTTTAATATGGAAGTATTTTTGGATCTCTCAAAGTGTAAGACAAAATCAATAAGTCCATCAGTGACATGACCATGAACATTTGTTTCAATTTCACAGAGTGGTTATTTTAAAAACGCATAAGAAGCTCGGGTATGTTGCTATGATATTATCGCATGCTCGGATCAGTGCAGGGCGAGAATATAAAGGGCAGAATCAAAAGGCAGTAATGCTCCCCTGTGTACAGCCTATTGAGCACCATGGTGTGAAATTGCTCATGTAAACCTCACAGATGACGTGCTTGATAGCCCGTTATTTATATAAATCCATCCTCATTTAAGACTGCAGTAGATATCATAATTAAATAGCCTACTTTTTGTCATTTCACCGTTTGATTCATGTTTTTGTTTAAAGAAATCACTGTTTTTCATAACCTTTTGAGCGAGAATAAACACTTCTCAGTTTGAATGTTGAGGTTGATCTTTTTTTGTCTGTGAAAATTAACTTAATCATTTAGAAAATAGGCTAGTCAAATTTTAAGGTATTATTATTTTTACCATGCCGTTGTGTTTGCTAAGCGCTAATGCTGGTTGCAAATTCTGTGATTTGTTTTTTAGGGTCACATAATGGTTGAAGGATCAAGTATGTCAGGTGCACCTGTGATTCCCGTAGCCTATATATTTTGCTAATAAATAAATACATACATTTATAATATATCTGTTGTGATACATTCTAAAATTGTAGCTCACTTTAATGGACTGTAGGACTTCAACGAGGCTGGTGCACATGTTTCAAAAAATAGCGAATAGTTGCAGTAGGCTACAATAGATACAGCACAAAATCGACAAAATCAGGTAAAATCGACAATTCATGATGTTCTTACTCTGCTTCTGTAGTGTCGCTGGAATTTAGTGGCAGAAATTCTTAAAGGCGCACGAATTATGTGCCCCCATCTCTCTCTCTCTCTCTCTCTCTCTCTCTCTCTCTCTCTCTCTCTCTCTCTCTCTCTCTCTCTCTCGCTCTCTCTCTCTTTCTCTCTCTCTCTCTCTGATTTTCTCTGTTCAATCAGAAAACATATCTTTTGGATTTGGTGCCGCATGTTAGTTTATTAGCCGAGTAAGATTTAAATTCGTATAAATATTCTTATATAAGATTTCAAAATGCGAGGACTTTGTTGCTGAATTGCTACAATACCCCATACACTGCAGTACACTAGGCCAAAAAAATAAATAAACGGGGAATAAATGGTGTTAAAGATAAATAGTTCCTAAAAATAGGAATATGGTCAAGGTGTAGATCAACACATAATTAAATTCAGTTTCTCATTATTTGTATAATGTCCTATTCAGTATATATGTACAGGACCGATATGCTATGAAGCAGTATGTTTTCTCATATTTTCTCGGATGGCTTTAAGGAGTAAGCAGACACAATTAAATCACAATTAAGCTATAAAAGGTTCACTGGATGTGACCGAATTAAGGTCGGACAGGTTGATAGATTACAGTCTATAACTGGGCTGTAAAGAAAGAAAGAAATCGTCAAGTGAAATGTCGATAACAATTTTACATCTTAAGCCATGGGCGAAGTGCAGGGAAATGTAATATCGAAGCTATTGTGCATGAGATGCAGATGTCACGTTTCTGAATATGCACACAAATATACCAACGCGCCCGTGCTCTCGCTCTCTCTCTCTCTCTCACTCTCTCTCTCTCTCTCTCTCACACACACACACACACACACACACACACAGGCTAAATAAATACATATTTGTCAGTTTAAATCATCATATTTTGGGTGGTGTTGCATCATAAAATAATACCTATATTTATATTTGGTCAAATTCTGTCAATATCACGCGTCGCGTCCTGTAGCCCATAAGCAGGCAGGTGGCTGCTCACTGCCACTTTAAGAAATAATTGCTCTGAATTATTTGCATGCCCTTAATCAGTCGGCAGAGACAGCAGGCAGGATCCTGGTTCCAGTTATGCAAAACCTAAATGTAATTATGTCTTACTGGTCGTAATTGTGTGACGTTAAAGTTCATCCTCCTCTTCTACCTTTGGCACATTATTAGCAAATAAACAGCTTTATTAAGTTGTATGCCATTTGCGAGAGGCCCCTATGTGGCCCCTTAAAAGTAAAGCAAAGAGTTCTAATGTAAAATTTGTTTCTGAATTGGCAGCAAGCCTTTTAATCGTGGGCCAGTGTCAGTGAACTAGTCCCTGTTTAGCTAAATGTGTGGAATGAAATATCAAGCATCACTCCTTCTAGGCAGCTTCTTAATAACATGGAAGGGAAAGGAGACCCAAGACCTTTCTTCAGGAATTTTTGGAGTGTTATGCACAAGCATACATATAGGGAAGATAACGAGGCGTTGTTAACCCTAAAAGGCTTCCTATCTCTTGTTACCCTTGCTGTATTTTACATTTAACCTCAGAAAAATTGTATACAGTACAGGGTTAAAAATATCTAATTATTTTTAAATATCGAGTGTAAATATAAATATATGGGTTAATATGCTTTCACCATTGCCTTATATTTAAAACATGATATATATATATATATTACATTAAACCATAAACACAAACTACACCTCTGTTTGGTCACAACTCCTTTATATGGATTTAACTTCTCTGCAATTATATTATTCTACTACAATTTTAATGTTTATTTCATTTTTTGTTTTTGAAACCTCTAAAACAAAACATGCAAAAATATTGATTATCAGCCAAATTATGGCTAAAAGCCAAATGTGGAAGCCTGAGGCCACATTTTTCTTTTCCTTTTCCTTTGAGCATAATAATCCATAGAGTACTCTGACAAACCAGTTGCCCCAAACCCTCCAACCCCCCAATCCCTCCATAAATAAACTCTTACTAGATACAGCTTATTGTAGAGGTCAGGTTGAGATGTATGGTTGAATTGTGATTTGTTGTAAACAGAGAGCCAAACAATTGGCTGCATTGTAGGACATAGGCTGTGTTTTATATATGATTCTGGCAATGATTCATCCAGAGGCTTATGAGGAGACCTGAGCAGAGGTGAATCATGTAAACATTTCTGGAGATTTCAATTCAGATCAGGCACAGGAGCATTTCAAACTAGCCATTTAGCACTTGTAAGCAGACCAGCAAGGAGTTGGCTACAGCAATATATTAGATAGGCCAAAGACTAATTTGTGAGTTGAAAAAACATGATAGTAAATTATTTGAATGTTAAAACCCCTCCATCTAACACTAGACACTGTAACTTGGTAGATACACTGCAGTCAGTATGCCGGTTGCACAATGATGTAGCAGAATTCATCCTACAGTAATGAGTCATTATGTTAAAACATGATCTACACAACAACCACCATGTTGTATCTGTCTGAGGTCAAGTGAGCATGTAGCTAGCCAGCCGAGATGTGACAGGGGAATTTGAGTAAGAGGACCTTTCCTGATCATATCAGAGTTAATAGCTTGGGACTCACAGGGGAAAAAATGCTTCAGCACGATAAGCTCAAAACAATACTATGAAAAATAATTTCTGAAAGATGACCAATTTGGCTTTCAGCCTCCCAATTCTCAGAATAAGCATTTCTGAGAATGTTATCTCAGATGTGGAAGGTTGGAGATTTTAGCGTAACTATTCTGATGGTGAATGCATGCTAACCGAGCCGAGAAGACCAGTATATGTTCTGTTTTGGATTCTGGTTCCCAGCATGGAATACTGGTGTGCCAACATTTTCATGACAACTGGTAATAATTTGTACAAGATCCCAAAATATATCTTATAAAGATACCTTAAGACTTGGCTCGTACGAAAAGATACCACTTTTATAACCAATCAGCCCAAAATTTTCAATTGAAACAATACAGGAATAAAATTTCACTGTAGCTAGACTCAGATACAACACTTTCAAAAATTACATTTCAGTGAGCAAATCTGTTTACTCGTTTCATATTTATTTATGCAATACAAATGAAAAATGTATGTCAATAACCTGTCATATAAGCTTCCCTTGTCTCTTTCCAAACTCCATAAGGGGTTAGACTTTATGGTTAGGTTTAGGTTTGGGATTAAACTTGAGAAAAATCTTAAGAATGCTTGTTCAAAACCTCAAAATGTTTTTCTTTCTTCCATGGTACACAAAAGTTATTATGCCAGTAAAATCATGGTTAGGTTTATGTTTGGGATAGGGGTTAAACTTTGAAAAAAATGTCACAACATGGTTTATTACTTTATACATTTTTCTCTATGGGAGTAAAACGCACATGTTTTTGTACAAGTTAACTTGTACAATTTCTTTCAATTTCATCGTCTCGTACTATTATTACTACTTGTCAGGAAGTCTGGTTGGTGTGTACTTAAATCAGCTTAATATGCAAAGAAAACGATACGTAATATAATTTGTAGGATGGTTCACTATCAAAACATTGCTCTTTTTGACCAGCCTAATATAGCAACATGAACTAATGGTGTAAATTTGGTGTGGTGCCATTTGTTTATCTGTGGATGTTCGTGAAACGTCTTTGTAATTTCATTTGGCGATGCTAGTGGTGCAATAATTACTGCTGGTAAATAGCAAGGCTTTAATGGTCCAGCAGCTAGACCAGCACCTAACCAGCAAATTCCAGCCTGAACCTTAAAAAGTGCTCCTGGAGATTCTGTGCTCAAAATACATGTAAAACATTTTAAATGCAACATGGCTCAAAAAAAGGATTACATACTGTATTCCCAAGATACATATTTCCTCTGCAAACAATCTTAATTAGGCTCTCCTGTTTGGAGTAAACTTTTCTCAGAGCTACTTCTGGCAGATAAAGAAAACCACACATTTGTTCTTCTTGTTTATGAGGCCATTCTGCCTCCAGTCTAGTTCAGAGGCTCCGCTTTTCACATTGCATGTGTTGAGAAAATAATATATGGGGGTGGGGGGTAGTGATGGTTGCATCTTGTGGTCAAAGCTGAAGGCCTAACATGCTTGCAGTTGCTGATAGCACACATTAATTTGCTTAATGTGGACATGTATCATTTTCATCTTGCTCAGCCAACCCCCCGAAATGCTAACAAATTAGACCAGCAGGATTTCGCTTACAGTAAATGAGCAGTTCAATGTATGCCATACGTACGATTATTTCAGACTCTGGGTCTCTAGTGTCATTTGGACAAGGCTGACTCATTTACCATGAATACAGACAAGCTTTTATGCTGAATCCTGCACTTGCTCAATCATGCGATTAAAAGCGGTTTAAAAAAGGCAGCATTTTTTTATTTCATCCGGCTTAAGCTAAAGACGTGTACTGCGTCCATTTGTTGGGGGGTGATTTATGCACTTATCTTAAGATGGAAAAGTCACTGATCTGCAGGCTCATTAAGATTAATTAGTGACGGGATGCAAAGTGGCATGACTGATGAAGAGGCACTGAAGATGGCCAGCACTGCCAAGGTGATGCAAGTGGTCTCTCTCTCTCTCTCTCTCTCTCTCTCTCTCTCTCTCTCTCTCTCTCCTTCTCTCTCTCTCTTTCCCGTGCAGCCTGAGGGTTGTGATGGAAGGGGGAGGGACTGAGTAAGGAAAGCGAGAAGGGGGGCACACCATCTGTAGACATGTCCCTCAGTAGAGTTACCAGTCTCTCCCATCTGTCACGCTGTGTCCCACTACTGTCCCCCTGGGCCAAGGTATTCAACCACTAACAGAACCAGAACTGGACAAAGATCAGGAGCTCTCCAGCTCACAAACGCAGACCCTTTGATAAAAAGACCTTATTCAAACACTGAAAACAAGTAGAACAGACATGCAAAAATAGTTCACCCATAAATGAAAATTCTATCATCATTTACTCAACCTGATGATGTTCCAAATTTTCATGTGTAACAAAAAAAGGGGAACTTTTAAGAATGTCTATGCAGCTTTTTTCCTACATGGATAGTTCACAGCCATGGCTGTGAAACTCCAAAACATCATAAAAGTGGAGACATTCTGAAGCCATGTTTGTTTGAGGAACAGACCACCAGTCGTTATTTGCTGATAATCACCAAAATCTCATTTGTGTTTGTTTTAAGAAAACAAAGCTGGTGCACTGATGTCTGGAACTAGGTTTGACATAGTTAACGGCAAAACGCAATTGGTTCTTGTGTGTTGTTACTGAATGTGATGCACCAGTTTGACTGCAGAATTGAGAGTGAGATCTGAGAGCTCCAACAGAGGGAACATTTTCAGTGAGGATGTAATGATGACTGATTTTTTTATTGTTGAGTGAACTACAGTATTACTTACAAGTGGATTTGTGGCGATGTGTCATGACTGTGACTACAGAGTCATGTTTTTAAGGCCCTCTGACTAAGTGAGGTGTTTAGTGCCAACATAGTTTCATGACAACGTGTAATAATTGCAGCCTGGTCTAATGAAATTTACGTGAACATGACAACATTTTTGCAATTCAAAATGATGTGCTGTATCACGTTTGGTTGCAGTTTTCTAGTGAAATTTCCAGCTGGGGGCATCAAAAGCAAGTAAAATGGTGTCGTATTCAGACAGGGTTTTAAGGTAAATTTTATATAATTTATTTAAAAAAAAAAGAATACAAATACCTCCCTAACCTAAAACTTTTGCCTGAAACTAACCAATAATATTTTTTTATATAAATGAGACGTTTAAAAAAGACAACTTTACAAAAATCAATGCTTTAAGAGAAGTTAACAAAAGACATCCTTATCTGATCAATGCCTAACCATTGGTGTTTTAATTAAATGAAAAAGCACATTTTCTGAAGCAACCACCTCCTTTCATGCTGCTTCTGTGACTCGGCAATGTCACATGTCAGCTTGAGTTCATGACCAACTCTTAGGTCCAACGATCTATCAGGTAAGCTACCATGCCATGGAATAAGTGCATAACTGTAGGTGAGTCTGTAATACAAGCAATAACATGTATTGTTTTGCAAAAGATGTGTTTGAGTAAAAGTGTAGATATCATAAAATAGCAGGTTCTGAGTAATAGGCAGAAAAATAAGTACGTATAAAGTCATAATCAGTCATTTGAATGAATGTGAATTAAACATACAGTTGGTGTAGCGCCTCTAGTGTTAATTTCTTCTTGAATCTGCAAGGAATTGTACCTGGAGACACATATGACAAGTTTTGCCAAAAATGCATACAGTATAGAGTCATGTTTTCACTATGAGGCCAGGTTGCATAGCTGGTACGGGATGGCAAAAATCGTTAGATATCATACAAACTTGGCTCGTACGAAAAAGTACGACTTTAATTCCCATAAAGACCAACCAATCAACCAAAAACTAATTAAAATCGATGCAAAACAGGTATACAATTTTAGCTAGCCAATTGTCCAATACTTTTTTAAAAATAGGATACATCAATGAAATGAAAATGCAAATGACATTCCAAACCCTGTACACAAAATCTATGTTCCTATTAAAGTCGTGGTTAGGTTTAGGGTATGGGTATTGGATTAAACTTTATGGTTGGGTTTGGGACAGGGGACACAATAAGAAAAAATCTAAATAACATAGTTTGTTTATTTTATTTTATTTCTATTGGAGTAAAAGTTGTAAATTTGTTGTACAAGCTATCTTGTATGATTTTGCCATCTAGTACTGTTACCATGACTTGTCATGAAATCAGTTTGGGAGTGCTGTCCCTGTTTCTCAGGTTCTGTAAATACAAACCATTCTCCAAACCACTGTCAGACAAACCAATCTATTTTGTGTATGTGTGTACCCCATTGTAACAGTAGTAACAATCAGAAGACACCCTAGGGCAGTGTCTGTTGGAGTTAGCAGGTTTTGAAAGGCCAAAGGACTGCCTCTCATCTCCGACATGTCTGCTTTTGTTCCAACAGCCTGGCCACCCTGTGTTCGAGACCAGTCGAACCAATTCGAGTCTTTACTTCTCAACAGTTGAGAGATGTTGAATAGACAGCCTTGTTACTGTAGGTGACAGAGGATACTATTGCCCTTCAATCAGACTAATTGTCAATGTACATGCTGTTGTTTTCCTAAAGTTATGTACATTCAAACTGTCATATAAGGTGATTCAGTTTACATGGCTTCATTACAAAAGCTGACACCCATGGTAAGCAGGAAAAAAGCTGCTAAGAGGTGACCTTAAATGTTCATTACATTTTGGCATGCCTTTTTTTTTTTTGTAGATTATTATAAAAGTAAAGCTTCCTTGACCAAAAGTTAAGTCAGTGTTATGGTCCGTGTTACCAATTTTGAAAAGCACTTTTCAATAAGAACCATACCACTTGAATCAGAAATACTTGTACTTGAGAAGAGTTGAGATTTTTTATTTTCAACATGTTTTCGCAGCAGGAAAAGAGAAGAAAGAATCCCTCAGAATAATCAATCTACATGCCACATTCAACAATTTATCTATAGTAGTAATATAACTCGCCATAGGTGAGCGTTTGAAAGAGATTTGTTCATATGGAATAATAAATAATAAAAGTCTGTAGACTGAGCCCCTGGACCGTGTATACTGTACATGTGACAGCTTATGTTATCATTTAGTAGGAAAATTAATATTTGCATGCTTGGCATAAGTTACCCAGCAATTCTGAGGAAATAGTAAATGGCCCAATGCCTTTCAGCCATGCTCCTTTCAAAAGTTGTTTTCCTGAAAATTAGGCAATTGACTAATGGTGTAAAATGCTGTTAATTAGCTATACAGAAGCCCAAACAGGCTTTTTTGCCTGTAACTAATAAGAAATCAATTAGCTAATGAATTGGTCATTAAGTGAAAAGCTAATCTTAGCCAGGGTATTTTTTAATGATTTTGCCTATGATCCTGTCTAATTGCCGTTGTCATACAGAGCTCTCAGCTTTCAGCATGGCTAATGAAGCTTCATTAGATCATAACTGGCACTCTTGGAAGATTTAGAGGCAAACCTGCTTCCCAATTATTTTTAATTGCCAGACATTCACACAAACAAGCGCTTCACCTAGCAGAACAGGAGAGGAGATCTGGCAACACCGGTGTCTCCTTCATTACTTTATTTGAAGCGATTAGAGCCATGTGCAGGGTCGCGGATACACTGTTGTTTTTTTCCCCTTATCTAAAGAGTCTCATCATTTCAAACCTGTAGGTTATTGTGTTCTCCGTCACTTTGATTTGCACCCAGCAAAAAAGGTGTTCCTTTTTGCTTCACAGCTGGGGCTGTGTCACTCACAGAAATGTGTGCACACACATACAAGTATACACACTGTATTTACAACAAGAGATAGTGGATTCCTAGCAGCCATGCAAAATTTAGACAGGACAACAGGCTTGTTTTCCCCTTTTTTATTTATCAGTTGCATCTGGTTTCAGGTACTTCTCTTGATGAACAATCTCTTTTTTAAGACTTAATGATTCTTGTGAGATGGGACAAATCAGGCTACAAAACTGAAAATAAAAAGTATATCTACCAAGGGACTTTTTTAGATTAATCTGTTCTTGCATTAGGAATTTATTTTCACATGTATTTTCGCAGATAGGTTGATTAAGATTTATTTAAGTTGATTGGTTGTTTCATTAATCTGTTTCAAGTTTCTACCAGGATTCTGTGTGGCATTTTCAGGGACACAAAACAAGAGATCCAAACGCGGAGGAACAGTTCACAACATTTATTAAATGTCAAACTAAGAAGCACAGAAGGGATGGCAAACATTCAGGAACCCGGCACTGACTGCAGTGGAAAGATGAGGATGTGTGTCCGTAGGCGTGTGTGAATCGTGGCAGTGTGAAGAGTAGATCCGTGAGGAATCCCCAGGCGAAGAGTGTGTTAGTAGTTGTGTGCGTCATGGCAGTGTGAAGAGCAGATCCGTGAGGAATCCTCAGGTGCAGAGTCCGCAGGGACAATGGGAAGCGCAGCTGCAGGCTGGATAGTAACTGCAATCCGGATACTCAGGCAGAGACTGACAGCCAACACAGAAACACGAGACTGGACCGACTGAGGCAGAGAGAGTGAGATGAGTTACTAAAACACACAACAACAATCTAGCATAGAATACAAGACAGAGTGGTATTTAAATAAGGGAAATAATGGGGGGCAGGTGCCGTCAGCCCACTGAAGGGTGTCATGATCAGCGTTCCCATGGAAACAATCACGTTCCAAAAAATATTTTAGCCTATTTTTAAGATTTATACATTTCAATTGAATAGAAAATTTCCATCTAATTGAATTTTTGAGAGAGGGAATTTTTTATTCAATTGAAATTAATACATCTTGAAAATAGGCAAAAATATTTTTTTTGAGTACAGATTTCCCATGGAAACTCTGATTCTGTATGACACACATGAGAGAGAGAGCACCAAAACAAACAGAACATACTGGCGAACTCATCAAGACCATGACAGTGACAGGGATGCAAATTGGAACAAATAACAGGTTTAATTTTAGAGACGTGGAACACAGGTTGGATGCATTTTAGTAAGGGGGCAATTTGAGATGGACCATCACCAGGCTTATGAACTTAGCGAAAGAAAACAGCCCGATAAATTTGGGCCCCAGCTTATGAGAGGTGAGTCAGAGCATGATGTCCTTGTAAGACAGCCAGACCTTCTGACCACAAACATAAGCTGGGGTTTTAGACCGGTGTCGGTCCACCGGCCTCTTAATGAGGTCTTACTCGATGCACAAATGGGCGAAGCGATTACAAACTGACAAACGTCCTGCATAAGCAAATCTCTGTCTAATGAGCTCCTGAGAATGAGCAGCCCCTGGATGATAGGCAACAT
Source organism: Xyrauchen texanus (assembly GCF_025860055.1). Classification (NCBI taxonomy): domain Eukaryota; kingdom Metazoa; phylum Chordata; class Actinopteri; order Cypriniformes; family Catostomidae; genus Xyrauchen; species Xyrauchen texanus. The sequence continues at coordinate 31,757,026 of NC_068293.1, read as the reverse complement.
TGGAAGTGTGGCCCCACTGGAGGACGTGTTTCCGGACCGATTTAATTTTTTTTACATTAACATTCTTAGTAAAAAATATACCGGGTGGTATAAGTGGTACTTAGGTACTTAGCCCTGTGGATATATTCCAGACCCCGAAAGGTACCCCTGAGCCCTCTAACCAATGATGCCACTCACCCAAGGCCAGCCTGATGGCCAGCAATTCTCTGTTACCAACATAGTAATTCCATTCTGCCAGGGTGAGGTGGTGTGAGAAAAAAGCACACAGATGCATCTTTGCATCCGAGGAAGTGTTAAGGATGGGAGTGGTAGTAAACCTTTCTTTTCATTTAGCCAACATGGCTTCAGCCCACGTGGACCAACAAAACCCTGTATGGGTGGAGGTGAGATCGGTCAGAGGTGCGGCGAGCTGGCAATAGTTTTGAATTAAACAGTGATAGAAATTGACAAACTCCAGAAACCTCTGCAAGGCTTTGAAGGAATCTGGGGTTGGCCAATTGGCTGCTACTTAACATGCACACTCCCTTGGACAGAAATCTAAACAATTGCACATGAAAAGCACACTTCTCCACCTTAACGAACAGCCATTTATCCAGCAGCTGCTGATGTCCTCTCCTGATATACTGAACATGGTCCTGGATATTCTGGGAGAAGTTCAGAAAATCATTTAAGTAAATTAACACAAATCGACCTACCATGTCTCTGAGCACGTCATTAACGAGCCCTTGGAAGATGACGGGGGTTCTGACCAATCGGAAAGGCATGACCAAATATTCAAAGTGCCCCTTATAGGTGTTAATGCCATCTTCCACTCATCCCCCTCCTTGATCCAGACAAGGTAATAAGCATTGCGTAGGTCTGACTTCGTAAAGAGTGACACTCCCTGCTATAGTTCGAAAGCTAAAGACATCAACGGCAAACTGTTAATCATGATGTCATTCAGCCCCCGATAATCTATGCAGTGTCTAAGTGAGCCATCATGCTTCTCCACGAAGAAGAACCCCACCCCTGCTGGAGAAGAGGAAGGACAGATGAGATCGGCTGCTAGAGAATCATTGATGTATTTATTTATGGTCTCCTTCTCGGGAGCAGAGAGCAAAAACAGCCGATCTTGTGGGGGAGAAGTGTCAGGAAGCAAATCAATGGAGCAATTGTACAGTGGATGAGGAAGAAGGGTCGTGGCATGGGACAGACTGAACACAGCCCTCAAGTCATGGTATGCCACTGGTACTCTGGATAAATCCACCGATTCATCCTGAAATGAATCACAAGTTTGGATAGGGGACACAACATAGTTAAGGCAATGGTCAGACAATACGGACTCCAAGCAAGAACAGTATTGGTTGAGCAGTCAATTTTAGGATTGTGCGTTACCAACCAAGGATGTCCTAACACAATGGGTGCCAATGGTGACTGGACCAGGAGGAAGGAAAGCTGCTCCAATTGGTTGCAAGAGACGAGGGTTATCGGCTTGGTGGAATGGGTGACGATGGCCAGGGGTGTGCCGCTGATGGCATGGGCTGTAATGGGTTCATCCAACTGGACCAGGACCTGCACACTTGGATGCTGTAGCAATATCCAGGAAATTCATTTCGGCTCCGGAGTCTGCCAACGTAGAGACTGGTTGATCCATACTACAATCGTCTTGGGGTGTGGGGAATGGCACCGGCTGCGACGAAGCGCAAGGCACTGGTCCACTCTGATGGCCACATCCACCAAGTCGTCAAAGTGTGGTGGCAAGTCCAAAGCGTAAATCTCATCCTGGATGTTGTCGGACAACCCATAAAGGAACTGCTCCCACTGCGTTCAATCATTCCACTCACAGGATGCGGCAAGGGTGCGGAACTCGATGGCATAGTCCACAACTGACCGTTCACTCTGGGACAAACAGGCCAGGACATTCGCTGCCTCACAACCCTAGGCTTAATGGTCAAAAACCCAGCAGCAAGGATGTCCATTGACCCACATAGCGGTTCCCTACTCGCTGGCTCTCCAGGTAAGGAGCGTGATGACGCATGCTAAAAGAGAGCACTGCAACAGGAATTTATAACATGACCCCTCCTCACATGAGAATGGAGCTGGGTGGTTGAGACGAGCAGGTTGGATGGTAACCACAATGCGAACACTTTGGCAGAGACTGACAACACAGAAACGACTGAGGCAGAGAGAGAAAGGTGAGTTACGAGAACACAAAACAACAATCTAGCAAAGAACACGAGACAGAGTGTTATTTAAATAAGGGAATTAAAGTGTGCCAGGTGCCATCAGCTGCTGAAAGGTGGCATGATCAATGTTCCCATGGAAACAATCAGGGTTCCCATGTAATCTCTGGTTCCGCATGCCGGCGGCACCTGACACAAGACTGTGACAGGCATTTTATGTAACATCTGGAATTAAAATGGCTGTGAATCAAAGTATTCTCACTATTAGATTAATATAAAGATTGCATCAAATATTGTTGATTATTACATTATCACTAATAATTATTATTACATCACTAATAATTTATTTGCCATTGCTGATAATAATGTTAGTTATTCAAAATGTTAATTATTTCCATTTTGTGAGCAACATTGTTCCCATTTTAAAATTTTACTCCTAAACAAAGTCATCCCGTAAGGTTTGTGTATACTTAAGGCTAAGTTAAGTGCTCATCCTTTCAAAGTGTACTCTTTTTACTGCAAGCGAATAAGAACACGTTTGACGCATGCGCACTACGACTGCTTTGTGATACTTTTTTAGTGTCAAGAAAAACTGGGCCGCACACAGACGGTCTGAACAGACTGTGCTGATGGCGAAATTTGCTTCACATACTGTGCCGAAGTAAAGAAAACAGGAATATACTTTGGCCTTTACAGTTGGGTGATCTATGAAAGCTTTTGTGAATCGGTTCAGTCAAATAATTTAAAGAAATATTTCTTTCAAAAGAAAGATTAGTTTGTGCTTTCGACATCACTAATCTGTTTAGCATGTTCAGAAGTATTCATCTATGTTAATGTTCTCATTTTCTCACAAAATGTATGTGTTTTTTATTTGTTTTATTTATTTATTTTTATTCAACAAAGCACACAAATTAACAAGACTTAGCAGCTTATATAAGAGACCAATGACACATATATATATATATACACACACACACATACATATAAAAGGAACAACAAAATATATAGATGTATAGATATAGTAGTATAGTTGTGTAGTATAGTCGTGTATACAGGTACAGTAATACATTTAAACAATAGGTAAATTTAGTGTGGTATAATAGTAATTATCATTTAATTATCATTATCATTGATTTTCTGGTGATGTGGAGGGAGAGAGAGAGAGAGAGAGAGAGAGAGAGAGAAGCAAAAACTATGGATATGAACTCATTTAGTGATATCAAGACAATTTGAAACAATCATAGTTATAATAATAATAGTTGTAGTAGTCATAATAATAGTAATAATAATAATAAGAACAATAATAGTAGTAGCAGCAGTAATAATAATAATAACATTAATAGTAGTAATAGTATTAGTAGTAGCAGTAGAAATAATAATAATAATTATAACAATTGTAGTAGTAGTAGAAGTAGCAGTATTAGTAGCAGTAGTAATAATAATAATAATAATAGTAGTAGTAATAATAATAATAATATAATCTCAGCTTTATGAAATTTTAGATCAGTCAATAAAGTGTTTGCCGATATGCACAACTATCTAGGTCTGGGAGCCGTACAACCAACAGTCCCTCCCTACACAGACACCAATCCACCCAGTCCCCTCTCCCCACTGCCGGCAAAACCCTCTCAGTTAAGCCTCTGTGGAAGTGCTCGCTGTGTCTTCCTCTACACAGGATGCTGGGGCACCACGACAAGCTCACCTGGTCTGTTTGTAACCTGACTGATCACTGTTTGGTTGCCCTTTTTTGGACTGTAGTTGCAACTGTGGTGTGCACAAGTTAGCTCCCCAGCCAGAGACACCACATCCAACCTAGATAGCACTTCGACACAGTCCCGTTAAATGAGAGAAGGGGCTGCCGGCAGACGTGGGAAAGGGAGGGGCCAGGCAAACTAAAAACTGAACCGGTGATGCCCATGCCGACAAGACATGCCAATCACACCCACCGACTGCACTAGAACAGCCGCCAGACCCAGATAGCTAATAAAGTATATAAATTATAAGAGTTTATAATGTTTTTGGAATTCTATTTTATAAGGGAACGGAGAGGGAAGGAGGACACATTTTTCTGTAATAATATTAATATCAATACCACCACCACCACTAACAGTAACATTAATAGCAATAACAATAATGAATATATGCACATTTGACATATATAGAAAATCAATAAAATAAAGTATAGCATATAAAACATTAAAATATATATAAATGACATCAATCTACAAATAAATGTAGAGCAGTAAATCATATAATACTCAGGAGTAATTTATCTATTATATAAATAGTTTGTATTTATGTACTTTATAACTTAACTGAGGCATCAACTCACCAGCTAGATTTAATCAATATTTAAGGGTGTGAGCAGTGGACTGAAGATTGTAATACATTTGTATAATTGATTTTTAATTGCTGATGTGTGTTTATCTTTAATAATATGGTCCCTTAATACATGTAGCCATTGTGTAATTGATATTTGGTTTTTATTTTTCCAGTTGAGTAATATGGTTTTCTAGGCGATAGCTAGAGATATGAGCAGAAGAGTTGAGTGTTCAAGAGGGGGGTTCATTTGAGATGCAGATGAGATGAGAATGGGAGTGTAGGGATTGTAATTTTCAAGAAATCTGATTTATTAATGACACCTGTCCAGAACTGATGAACAGGTGGGTATAACCAGAGTGCATTAAGGTAAGTGTTTGGTGTGTTTAAATTGCAGTTAGTACATCTGTCAGAAGTTACTAGTCCCATTTAAACATCTTACACTGTGTTATGTGTGTTCTGTGTACAACTTTATACAGAATTAACTGAATATTTGTGTTTGAGTTACTAATTGTGCCGATATGTTTTAGAATGGTGGGAAATGTATTTTTTTTACCTTTCCTATATATCACTATGCATCAACACTGTCAGATACAAAAACAACTTTCACTTCAAAGAATGGTTTAATGGAGGATGAATACATGATGGTTTCGAAATATCTACAGAATTGTCACCACGGCCAGACAGAAAATCTGTATTTGTGGTAAGAACACTCAAGAGTTCATCTCTAGTTAATTTCTCATTAGAAAGTGCTGCTGTTGCTATTTTAAAAACGAATGGCTGGTAAAGTCATGTTTTGTCCAATGTCTCAAAAATCAGTGGCTTAATAGAGAGATTATTTTGCCATGGCACAAACTGCAGTGATAGGCTCCAGCCCCCCACGACCCTGTACACAGGATAAGCGGTTGACGATGGATGGATGGATGGACAAACTGCAGTGGAATTTCACACACTTCAAGAAAATGACTTGTAAACATCTCACTGTGTGTTGCTAAAATGCTAAAATCAGTGCTAAGTCTAATATCTCCTTTATTTTATAACAGTTGAACTCTTGAAGGTAGGCTTGACTCTTTTTCCAAAAGTCTTTCCTCTAAAAATGAGGTGTTGAGTGCTTGCTATTTCAGTCCACAGACCAAACAAGGTCATTATTGTTCCACCACCACAGAACTTCATTACCCAGCACTCTCTGCACACATCTGAATTAACAAATATGACGGGCAAACACATATTCACTCGCTCCTAGTTGTCTGGCTAATATGTGTCAACTGACATGCCAAAATAGCATGCCTTCAAGGCACTTATTCTTGGAATAAGAGAGCAGAAGTATGTTGTAGCCAGTGTGTTGATTTATAGTGAAGCCAAGTGACTTGCCCTCACATAAAAGAAGGGCGAGAGAGAGAGAAAGTTGGAGCGTTTTCACCGAGTGGCTCATTTTTGATTGGGGATGAATGGAACTCCAGATGTCCATCAATATTTAGTAGTAAACATCACAAATGTGCATCACAATGTGGCAGATGAATGTGTAGCAGAGCAAAGCATTGTGGGTTTCTGATATACTGCATGTTGTGAACTTTGCAGATCTACTCAAAACTCTAAAAATATGCATTTTGTAGTTAGTATAATTGTATATATATATTTTTTACAATATGTACTGTATTTAAAACGTGAAGATTCATTGATTGTGGTTCAAGTGAGCTGTAGCCATTCATTTTATCATGCAGACTAAGCAAATAACTCATAAAAAGGTCAGGGGATACCCTGGTAATGAAATAGTATGTTATCAGGTCTTTTGGAAAGCCTCATTGGCATAATCTAAAATACTCCACCTTGAACAGATGATGCATCCTAATTGACTAGCGCAAATACATTTTAAAGGAAAGGTCATAAATTAAAAGTCTGTTTCATATTTCATTTTACTCTATTTAAAACTCAATAAACTGGATTAAATGAAATTACGCCATGCATAATTGAACTTATGATTCAGGGGTGAGCATATGTTCATTCATCCGACTGAATCATTTGAAATGTACACAGTAGGGCTTTGGAGCAGCCAGTATGGCAGCTAAGTGTGTGTGTGTGTGTGTGTGTGTGTGTGTGTGTGTGTGTGTGTGTGTGTGTGTGTGTGTGTGTGTGTGTGTGTGTGTGTGTGTGTGTGTGTGTGTATTTATCACTTTGTGGGGACCAAATGTCCCCATAGGGATAGTAAAACCCGAAAGTTTTGACGTTGTGGGGGCATTTTGTCAGTCCCCATGAGGAAAACAGCTTATAAATCATACTAAATTATGTTTTTTGTAAAATGTAAAAATGATGAATGTTTTCTGTGAGGTTTAGGTTTAGGGGTAGGGTTAGGGGATAGAATATAAAGTTTGTATAGTATAAAAAACATTATTACATGGAAACCCAATGTGTGTGTGTGTGTGTGTGTGTGTGTGTGTGTGTGTGTGTGTGTGTGTGTGTGTGTGTGTGTGTGTGTGTGTGTGTGTGTGTGTGAGCGTGTATTTATCACTTTGTGGGGACCAAATGTCCCCATAAGGATAGTAAAACCCGAAATTTTTGACCTTGTGGGGACATTTTGTCGGTCCCCATGAAGAAAACAGCTTATAAATCATACTAAATTATGTTTTTTGAAAATGTAAAAATGCAGAAAGTTTTCTGTGAGGGTTAGGTTTAGGGGTAGGGTTAGGTTTAGGGGATAGAATATAAAGTTTGTACAGTATAAAAACCATTATGCCTATGGAAAGTCCCCATAAAACATGGAAACACAACATGTGTGTGTGTGTGTGTGTGTGTGAGAGAGAGAGAGAGAGAGAGAGAGCATGTGCTTGCAAGAGTGCATATGTTTGCACAAATATTACACCCTGACAGAATATGCAACAGGACATATTTGGAACATTACATTGAAAAAATTACTTACTCTAATATTTTTCTGCGGCACTTTAAGTTTAGTAAAGAACACCCTTCTTTTCAAGACAATATATGGAACATTGTTTTTAATGGAATTTAATGCTGAACTTTGTTCAATTTTGTTTTAGTGTAAAAAATATATTTACTCTCCCATGTGGGAAAAATGTCTCACATCTTGTCTCCTCTTTCAGCAGTGTACCAACAATTTCATACCAAATGCACGTCAGCCCTCAAAAACTATTCTAGATGTGTGGGGCTTACTGACATATAAAATAATTTGTTTACATTTAAATGTTTTATTAATACATTCTAAGAATTCAAGAGATTTTAGATTATAGTTTTTGTGTTCATACAGAAAATCTATGTGGTTTGTCTTCATCCACCCTGTCATTTACTCTTCTTTTTTTTGTTGTCTGTTGGACTATTGGTCCAGCCTACTGGGGTTTGGACATCTGGGCCCAGCAAGTTATAGTCACACATTGACGTATACACTCTTGCACACAAACGCTGCTGGGTGGAACACTTTGCCTGGAAGAGGCCAGTCCTCCCTTGCAAGTATTATGTAAATTGAATTTGTTAATTCAGTGCCCCTGTCTCAGGAAAATCTGCCACCAACACCTGCCACTGCTTCAAACGCAAGGACGCAGATTCACATTGACACAGTCTTCATTAAATAAACAAACCAGGTTCCCTATAACAGCATTTGTTGGAAGGCACCATCAATTCTTATACATTTAGATCACAGCAATTGGAAATGACACTGGGGAGCTCTATCAGCCTGTCTCCAGACACATGGGGTGAAGAAGACTGTGTGACTATGAATGTGCATTTATGTGTGCATGTGCCTTGTGCTTCTCAGCTCACATATCTTTAGACGATGACTGACATATTTTTCAGCCACAGTTCCACTATCAAAGAAACTCTTGTGGCCTTCTGATGCATCATCTAAATTTCATAAAGGCTCGGGCAACCAGAACCCCTCTACAGCACGGCACCACCGGCAGTGCATTGTCTGTTTGCCTTTAACTTCAACATCTAGTCTTTGTGCTTGTCGATCTCCTTTCTCCTCCACTTACATTGCCCTAACAGGATCAAGGCGGATCACTGGCGTTCAACATTCTGCACAAAGGCGTCAAAAATGTCCAGCACACAAATGGGGATTCAGTACTTACCAGTACAATATAACGTTTTTTGTGCCAAATTTGATTGTTCCACTGAACATTTTAATGCTGAACTGTAAATGCCTCAGAAAACACACTCTCAAAAATAAATGTTCTTTGAAGGTAAAGTGTGTCATTTCTGTGCCATTAGTGTCATCAATATTGCAGAATAATGACTGTCTTCAAACAGTTTTCAAGAATTATCCTACCCTGTCTTCTATTGGTAAGCAAACAGATAGTCTTGCCCCAACTGTCCGTTGGTTGAGCCAATGTTACGGTATCAGCTGGTTGGAATTCTCAAACAGAGCATTATTTTAGAGCAATCAACCGACGAATATCTTCCTTATAGTTGTATCTGCATATTAACCCAAAAAGGATGCATTTTGAACAAAGAAAAAAAACTTACTGTGTAATGTTCCTTTGCAGCACTTTGTAAGGCAAGAATCCCTTTTTTCAAGAGCTACTTCCCATTGTATAAGGTTATTGAGTTGACTATATGGATATAAAGTTCTCGATGTTTCTTTATTACAAGTTCTTCATATCAGTATATACTGTAGGTTTTTAGGTACTGTATCATACATTATAAGTGGGAAAGTGAAGCCTTCCTGGGTTCTTTGAAGCACCAGTACATCAAAGATGGTTTTCTGAAGAACCTAAAGGAATAGTTCACCCAAAAATGAAAATTCTTTCATAATTTACTCACCCTTATGCCATCCAAGATGTGTATGACTTTCTTACTTCTACTTAACACAAAGATTTTTAGAAGAATATCTCAGCTCTGTAGGTCCATACAATGCAAGTGAATGGTGGCCAGAACAAAAATCACATAACTTCAGCATAAAAGTGATCCATAAGTCTCAAATGGTTAAATCCATGTCCTCTGCAGCGATATGGTAGGTGTGGGTGAGAAACAAATCAATATTTAAGTCTTTTTTTACTATCAGTCTCCACTTTCACATTATTCTTCTTTTGTTTTTGGCAATTCGCATTCTTCATGCATATCACCATCTACTGGGCAGGGAGGAGAATTAATAATAAACAAATTACTTAAATATAGATCGGTTTCTCATCCACACCTATCATATCACTTCTGAAGATATGGATTCAACCACTAAAGTCGATTTCTTTTAAGCTGTCATAATGTACTTTTTGTAGCTTCAAAAATTTTCATTGTTTGGATCTACAGAGCTGATATAGTCTTTTTAAAATCTTTGTTTGTGTTCAGCAGAAGAAAGAAAGTTATTCACATCTGGGATGGTATGAGGGTGAGTAAATGCTGAAATAATTTTCATTTTTGGTGGAACTATCCTTTTAAATGTACTATGGGTTCAGGCTATAAAACAATTAATGAAACAAATAGTTACAACTCTAAATCCTGAGCCAGTTTCTGTTAAAATGTAAATAAAGTTGACCTATTGAGATTAATCATGAACAGATGACCCCAAAAAGCAGTTTCTGATTTAATTCCTCAATTTCCAATTATTAATTACCAAAATTACCACATGCCCCTATTAAAGTTACAATAAAGCAATAAGCCACTCTAGGCCATGCATATGTTTGGTACATGCTATTGAGACTGATAAAGGCAAACAGCAAACTAGATAAAGCTGTTGCATATTCACAATTATGTGAAGGTGGTTTAACACCTCTGGCCCAAGTGAGACAATTAGTTGAGGTTTGCTCAATGGTTTATTTATGAGCATTGGCTGTGTCTTTAAATGTGTCTCTCTAGTGCGCAAAACAGCCAAGATATCTATAATGTTTTTACCAAATGGGGTGAACAAGCTTTTGAAATGGCAGCCATATTAACACTCTGTTAACAAGGACTAATGACAGACTACAGTGCGTGGGATCATAACTCATGCCTCCTTGAGGATGCAAAAACACTCTGTCATGGCTCAAATGTTCATAAATCGCCACTATTTCTGTAGTGAAGCAATAATTCATATTATAAAAATATTTGTTTTTCTTATTTGGATAATCATGAGAATGCTGAGTAAAGCTGTTTATAGGTATAAAAACAAACTAGTTATGAGTGAGGAAATTTGTGCTCCTGTTGAAATACAATTCTGTTTGCATTATAGTAGTCTATGCATGAAAACTGCAACCGAACTTTAGAACAAACAAATATATTTATAGTTATAAATATAAATGCATCCACATAACTTTTTTTTTTTTTGACTTTTTTGTTTAATTAATCACAAATTCTAAACACCTACTTATGGACATAGCAAACTCTCCCACTAACACATATTAAAGTGGGCAATTATAGAATTAAATCAGACACAGTTTCTGTTGTCATCTCCTTACAACAGATCTAAAGGAGTCAAATTTCTCCAAACTACAACATTCTCAATCCATCTCAAAAACAGCCCAGTCCCAATGATTCATACTGGCAGGCATTGATACACTAATGGAGCAGTACAATGTGTACTGAGGGTTAAGTGAATCAAGTGGAGCTCTCATCTCATAAACATTAGACATAAACATAATGAGAGAGCTGCAGGAGATAACACGGCACAAAGAATTTGCACTTCATCAGCCTTACAGGATTTTGCTATGAAATATATATATATATATTTTTGCTGTAGAGTACCGTTTCAAAACATTGTATTTTGATCATTGTTTGTTTAGGTCTGGTTTGGTAGGATTCGGCAACGGTGCCTCATTTGAGCATTTTTGCTGCATTTGTTTCTGCATAAATGTACAGGAATGTCAAGGCATTTGACAGGTTCAGCAACATTCATTGCAATTAAAGGTCAAATTACATGCAATGGGAATGAGCTGGAGCATCAGCCGCTGTTATAATTTTAAATGCGTTTTAACAGTTGCAGCACAAGCGGATGCCTCAGCATTTGAGCATTTCCATAAGCGCTCGCGGCTGTCTCGCCATTACTATTTTTAAATGCACTTGGGCTAAATGCCCTGTCACATCATTTGCGTTTTTGCCAAATGCTGCAGCCATTTCCTAAAGGCCATATACTAAAACAAATGCCCATTACCATGAAGTCTGCCTCAATGAGCGAAACTTTGAGTCCTAGACTGAGATCATTGACAGCTTGATGTGAAGAAGGTCAATTGGAATAACAGGTTTATGCTTTATTACGAATGTAGCGCCTGTGTTTGCTTTGAAAGAGGGAGCAGGGAACATTGTGTCTGAGAAGGCAGGTAGCAGCCATCCACGCTCGGTAATGAGAAGGTTATGCCAAGCCACACATGGCCCAATCCTGTGATTAAGATTAATCTTTTCGGAATATTTTTAACCAGTCGCCCAAGCACGCAGGCCTGAGCTGGAGGAAGAGGGCTTGGATATGTTTTGTATTAAGTTGTAATTAGAGGGTAATTACATTGTATCAATATGTGTGACTGACTATGTAGACATATGGTTGTAACTGAATTAAGGTATTGTTATAATCAGGCAGGGGATTGTGGCTTTTAGCTCACATGAAATCTTGTGTTAAGTAGTACACTTGTGTTATTTGTGATTTGAATATTTATTCTTTACAAAAAAAAACTACAATGCATATTGTGACAAATTACGATATCACTGATCTTTTGGTGGCATTTATCACCTTTCATGTTTTTTAACATGATTAATTTAAAGAAAATGATCTGAATACTGAAAACTAGATAAAAAAAAATTGTGAGCTATATTCAAATTTGTGTTAATTCTAAATCCATTTTTATTTTAAAAGTTAAATCAAAACGCTATAAATATTTTTTAATCATATTCTCTCATGGGGTATCCACCTGGGATGTTTTACAGTATTGAAATAGTTCCCATTTGTGTTGAACCATTAATATCAGTCCACCTAACCTTTTTCATTATTTTTTTTATTTTTATTAAAAAGTTATTTGTAAAATTAATTTGTATGTTGGCACAATTAATTCTTGTCTATATAGCTAATTAAATACCAAAGCCTGTAAATTAAAATATTTTAAAGATCATGAGAAACATGAGCGTTTGAGGTGTGTGTACACTGACATACACCTTTGAGAAGCTCTCAAAATATTCCACCTTTTATGAATTTCCAGCCACCCAACCAGCTCCATCTTTGCCCTTACTACTGTAAATCGCCTCATATGCTTTTATCTGTGAGCTAAAGAACTAATGACTGCTGAGTTGCCATTTATGCCCCCTACAGCTCCACTGTCTTCATGTGAATTAGCCATGATGCATCCAGATATACATAGAGAGCAGCTGTCATCTCCTGATCCTTCTCAACATAAACACATAAACACATCCGGTTAAATATTCTTTACTGTAATCTGGCATGTCAGTCAGCCTCTACCTTTACGGTAAAGGTAACATGCATTAACGTCAGTCAGAGGGAGTCCCAGAAGCAGGCCTCCCCGTAGTCACCTCACTTTTAAAGTTCCAGCCGTGCAACACGTCACAGCCAGTATGAAGATACAAACAAGATGGCAAAGCGCATCAATCCGCCACTGACTCCCTACACTTTGATCTAATTCTACGCTTTGCTTTCTGCTGCATGAAGCTGTCAGATTAAGGGCTGTTGTGGAGCCCGCCGTGGCTGTTGAGCCTGACAGCCTGTGTGATGGATTACAGACAAAACAAAAGGGTTATCACCTTCACCGCCAACATTTCTATCCTCTCTGAGAGATGGAGGGAGGAGAATGCTTCTCTGTGCCCCATTGTCAGAAAGCATGGAGGGGAAAGGCGTGCTGTGCTGAAACTTTTCGCTCTCTCCTGCGGTTTTAGGGAACTGGTCCATGGTGATTTAGGAACTCTTGAGATGGCCCTGTTTTTCTCTGTATCCACAGTTGCGCATTATACATGTGTTGAGAGCAATGGAAGATATTAGATGCATAGATTCCAGTTCTCTTGCCTCTAAATGGACATTCTACTTGGGAGAGTGTTTTTATATATGTAGCCAAATGGAGAAATTTCATGTAATTTAACACTCGTTATAAATTGTACGTGGCCCCTTTAAGAGTTTTGCGACACCCGCTTTCCATCAGTCTCTTGATAAAGGCGTGAAAACAAGCGTTGTTCAAGAGCGCTCCCGGTTTTGTTCATCATTTGAGATTTATTTGGGTAAATATTAGGGCTGTTGATTTAAATAGTTAATTCAGTGCAATTCATTTTATTAAAAATAATGCAATTAATCGCAATGCCCCCGGACCGTAATAAGGAAGATTCCTGAGAAATGCAGTAGTACTACCTGTTTACTCCAGAGGGCAGTATTTGAAATTTCAGCTGTGTGTCAATGCGCAGTTTATACAGTGAAGAAAACAACCATCCAGCAGACAGAACAACACAGACATGCGGTACGTTCTTGCATTCAAAACACTTGATGGAGCGCAAATTCGAACTAAGGGATCTCAAGATGTGTTCTAAGAATTAAACTATATTTAAATTGACACAGTGACCTAAAAATTGTATGTTTATGACACAACACACCCGAGATGCTACACAAGCATGTCTGACGCAGGTGTTCATTGACGGGTCCTTAAACAAGCCCTCATAATAAATCTCTAACTGATTGACAAATTCACTTGTGAAATGGATTGCTGTGAACTGTATGCCAATGATTGGCTTATGATCAATAATATGGTAGTAAACAATACATTGTATTCTAAAGCCACTTTTTGTATCATCCTATCGATGATTAACTCTTCTGCCACAAGAATGTAATGCATTATAATTATCTGAATATTTTTTAATATATGTATAATTTTTAATATTTAAAGATAACTATGTATCATTATTTCATCATTATATATTGAATTATTGTTATATGAGGGGCTTTCTCAGCAAATATTTGTATATGCGATTAAATGCGATTAATCACGATTAATTAATTAATCGGGACACCATGTAATTAATTTGATTAAAAAATTAATCGATTGACAGCCCTAGTAAATATCAAATTTTACACAAAATGTTGCTAAATTGCATTAAATATGTGTTCACAAGAGTCATCAGTTAAAATTGTGTGTTTGTTATGGATCATTTTTGAAGGATGCATATGTAAGAATTGCAAGAACTTTGTATGTAATGTAGTATTACTCATATCTTATTTAATGATTCATAGCCCAGAGTGTTTTCCAGTTTAGTGAATAAGTGTAATGTGTGGTATATGTGAAAATATGTTTAATGAGAATTGTATTGTTTAGACTGTTATGCATGTCCTTGCAGCCTGGTTGGAAATGCATAAAAAACTGTGAGAGTTTAAGCATTTGTTAAATGCATAAGGGTGATTTGAGCAAGTACTTATATGCATAAAATGCAGTGAATGATATAGGCTAAGTATGTACTGTATTAAGTATGTGGGTAGGCTAATGCACTGTTTGTTTTCATTTAACATTAGTCTCTACTGTATACATTTTTTTTGCATGTTGTTAAAAGTATTTCAGTTCCATTTTTTTATTTACTATATTTTGTAATATATTTAATTATTTCCATTTTCAATACGGCCCCATTGATCGCTGTCCTTTTTTCTGAGACAGCAGTCAAAAATAACAAGAAATTTTTGTATCCTGTATTGTTTTTTTACAACCTGCCGGCTACTTATAACCTGCAGCAGTGCTGTTTGTATCATATCATTAACAAGACGAACCATTGTTTTATTATATCCATGTATGTGGTTACAGGCAAATAAAACTGAACAGTCAGGGGCCTGGGTAGCTCAGTGGTAAAGACGCTGGCTACCAACCCTTGGTGGGACGCATGGTGAGTTGAACGTGGATGCCGCGGTGGATAGTGTGGAAATTACTCAACAAGCCACATGATAAGATATGCGGGATGACTGTCTCAGACACGCAGGCAGCTGGGATTCGTCCTCTGCAACCCTGGATTGAGGCGAGTCACTACGTGGCAAGCCACGTGATAAGATATGTGGGTTGACGGTCTCAGATGCAGAGGCAGCTACGCAACCATGAGGGCTTAACAGCGAATTGGGCATTCCAAATTGGGTGAAAGTCGCTTGTTATTTGCATGAACTTTTCTCAAATTTGTTGTGTTGCTCACCATGCCCACATATTGTCGCTCACTTCCTCTGTTGCTTGTTCTGGAAGTTGCTCTGCTCTCGTTGAAAATAAATTGTATCCTGTCGCTTTGACGCTCTGTGTCGCTTGCAATGTGACAAAATTACATTTTAGCAGATAGACACATTTAAATCTTACATCTTTTATGCTGGAAACCCACTTAAAATATTGGTTATTCATCTTGCACTCACGGAGGGGAATATACATATTTCCGTTCAATCAAATGCTCTCTAATACAAGAATATCCCTCTCCCTTATACCACCTGCCACCAATAGCAAGTAGCAAATTATGGTTCACAGCTGAGGCTATTGGCTATTTTAAAAAGGGATGAGCCATTCAATATGTTCCGCCCTCACTTCCTGTTTCAATAGGAAATATATTTTGCACCATGCCATGATACTTTTTTAGCATATTATGATGTGGAGACATAACCTACTCTGTATTATGATGTCCCTACTCCAAACTGACACTGCATTCCCTTATTATCTGTTGACATTATGTTGTATAATGCCATGTGTTATTAGGGTAAGATGAAGGCATTTTGGTGGTCTGTCTCACTTGACAAAATATGAAAGCATTCGTTAGTCTTGGGAGATGCTTTCTTCTCTTGTCCTCCTTCAGGTGAGACATCTGTTATTTAAAAAGAGGAGCATTTGAAGAGGAACGAAAGAGGACGAATTGTTATTCCATATTGTTGAGCCACTGATAAAAAGACCATCGTGTTATAAAGCACCAGCACTGAATAATAATAACATAGGGAGATAATGAAAGCATTTGATGTGACACGTTCACCAGAGAGATTTAACAAAGGGAATCAACTTCATTGAGGAACAGGTCAGTTTACCACACACACAGTCACAAAAAAGTAGACAGCCACGTTTACACAGAAAGCTCCACTTTCTAGTTGTTATGATGCCCTTAAAATAGCAAAATGGTTCCATAGCCAGTCTCCAGTGAGTTTAGACAGAAGAATGGAAATATTTTGTAGTGCAATGCAGTATGTGCAATGTATGTATTGTGTGTATTTGGCTATGTTCGGAATGGAATACTAGCATGCTACACATTATATACTGTAGTGTTTATTGCCGATGTGGCGAAGTGAGTGACGTCATCCTAATCACGTATAGGGCCAATGGGGTACCACCCTTAGTGTATATAGACTCGTTGTTTGTGCCTCCTGGGATGCGTCATTGTCGAAAGCCCGCCCCCTTGTTTTCATTCCAAGAGACCGCAGAGGTATGTGTTTCAGCTATGCAGCTGGTTGTTTTGATTGTAGCATTAAGTGATGTTGCATTATTTCTTTGTGTGTAGTGTGACCCTAGGCCATTGAGGCTGTGTGTGTTTTCGGAGTGATATCCACATTTAGGTAAGTTTTAATGTGGTATCGTTGTAACAATTCGGGAAGTTTGTTTGAGTGATCTGCAATACGTTTTTAGTCTGGCAGGGCTTCCATCGGTGAGGCACCTTCTAATAGCCGTGTCGGGGTACCAGCTGTTGTGATTTGATTCACTAAAGGACTTATCGTATGACTTTTGGTGTGCCTGTGGTTACGTGTGTGCGCCGATACTAAATCAGGGTGAGTACATTGTCTATTGTTTTTTTTGTAACTTTTTATTAAACGTTTTTAATTAGATTGTTAATAAATATTTGCATTTAGGAGTTCTCTCTGCTTGCATTAAAGCAAGGTTGAGCAGCTACTTTAACAACTTGCTGTCCGCATCCCTCGCTCTGTGAGCCACGTCTGCTGCTTTAAGGGAATTAGAACTTTAACCACTGTAGTGATCCCATTTCGTCTGCTGTTCGGCTGACTCGAGTGGGTTTAAAAGGTCACTCTGTTTTATGATTTGGTTTCTGTTTATGTGTCTTTGTACGAATTTGGTTGGTTTCGATCACTAGTCCTTAGCGGCATGACCGTCGCTGTTTTATGACGGTGATGTAATGCGTGGTTTGATCGCCGCCAAATGATTCGGTCATTGGTGTAGTTTTATGACCGATCGTGTGACTTGTGTGATGTGACAATGTTGTCTTGAATGTGTAATTGCTTTGGTATCAATGGTTATTTTCTTTGTCTTTGTTCTAATTGATGATTGTTATTCTATAAATTGATTCTGTCGTTATTGTTTGGTTTTGTTCTTTTCTTTGTTTTCTTTTTTTTGTATTTCACAGGAGCTGAGTGTCCCTGGAAGTGGGTTGGTGGTTGTAGCTGCACAGGCTTCAATTTAATTAGGGGTTAGTAGTATTGTGTTATCTTTGATCACTATTTGTAGTGAGTGTGATTTTCAACTTGTGTGTTGTTTGCCGTATACAGCTATAGCTAGCCTGCTTTTTCTACATTCTGTGATCTACATTCTGTATTCTTTTGGTTTTGTTTTCATTTGTGGAGCAAGAATTTATTGTTTTGTTTAATGGTTTTCTTTAATAAAAATTGTTTGTTTAAACGTGAACTCACGCCTCCTGCCTCTCCTGAGCAAACGGACTTGTGTCCTGTTTATTAGAGTATTTTCCCCGGTAATTCGGGGTGGCGTAGTCACTACTAGACGAGCCACGTTTTGCTACATGTGGCGTAGTTCGGCAGGACTGCACAGAATATCTGGCGGAGACGTGAGTTGTGTTTTTTTTGTTTGTTGTGGTGAATTTTGTATGTTTGTGTTTTTTTTTTTTCTTTTTCCTTTAGGAATAAAGCAGCAGACGTGTGCTCTGACGATTGCGGTTTTCTTTTTGGTTTGATCTCCTTAGGTGCTGTTTGTGGTGAGTGCTGAGTTCTGCTAAATTAAGCAGGTACGTCCTATAGGAATGGAGGGAGAATTACAGGAACTAAAAGAGCTTGTGGCTCAGCTTAGAGCTGACAATGAGAGATTGCGACAGGAGAGGGCATCTGAATCGCAGGGGGTCAGTGTTGCGGGACCTAGTACCTCTGCCACAGTTACCGTCCCTGTACTTCCATCAGTGACTGGTAATACTCCAGTGACTGATAGGTTTGTATTTGTACCTAGAGATAGAAGGTGTCCAAAATTTAGTGGGAGGGCTGGGGTGAATATTCATGAATGGGTCGAGGAAGCTAAAGCCTGTATGAGGACCCGTTATTTATCCCCTGCGGATCAGGCCTTCTTTCTCTTTGATCACTTAGAGGGGGAGGCGCGAGAAGAGATCCGATATCGGTCAGAGGAGGAGCGAGGGGACCCTGAGAAAATTATTCGGGCACTACATGAATTGTATGGATGTTCGTTGTCATATGTAGCCTTGCAGGAAGCTTTCTTCTCTAGGAGGCAATGTAGTGGTAAATGCTGAAACGTTGTTACGTGATCAATTTGTCGAATATGTCAATAACAGTATGTTGAGATGTGAGCTTAAACAGCTGGTGCGCCGACAGCCTAATTCCACTTTATTAGAGGTGAGGAGTGAAGCCCTCCGATGGGAGCAGGAAGGGATGCCGGGGGGTGCAAGGGCCCGAAGCTCCTCCGTTCCAGTGGCACATGGAATTCAGTATGGTGTTCGTGGAGATTCATGGGTGGGGGCTCGTAGTTCACCTCAGACACCCGAGTTGGGTGAGTTAAGAGAAATGCTGAAAGCACAGCAAGAGCAGTTAAATCGCCTCACTCAAAGTTTCGCCCGATTGCCAGGCCCAGAGACGCGTAATCGAGCCCCTCGTAGTGGGCCTATAATCTGTAGAAGGTGTCAAAAACCAGGCCATTTTGCTCGAGATTGCAATGGAGAGCGGGTTATCCAGCGTGCTCCGCATTCCACCAAACCTATTGTTGGAGGTGGGCAGTTATCTACTTTTGTGCAGTCGGAAAACTAGTACCCACCGAGCTGCGGAGTCACAGCTCGGTTGGGGGCGTTAACGGCTCAGTTTTTTTGAAGGGTTCTGTTGTGGCGTCCAGTTTAATGTCGTCCTGTCCTCATCTTGTTGTGTCCATAGGTGGAGTATCGGTGCCATGCTTGGTTGACACCGGCTCGATGGTCTCCACCATTACGGAAAGCTGTTTTCAGCAACAATTTGCAACATGGGGACAGGAGCGACTTAAGTCATGTCAGTGGTTACAGCTTCGCGCCGCTAATGGTTTCTCCATTCCTTATATTGGTTACATGGAGCTGGATATTGAGCTTTGTGGCCAAGTCGTTTCTAATTGCGGGGTGCTTGTTGTTAAGGATCCTCCTGGTGGCTTGTGTGATCGGATCCCAGGGGTTCTTGGAATGAATGTTTTAAAACGATGCTACCAGGAGCTTTTTAGTCAGCATGGCCCTGTTCTTTTTAACTTGCCTGACGTGTCAAAAGCTCCGCATTTTGTATCTCAGGCACTACAATATTGTAGTGTTAACCTTGTAACTGGTACAAATCATGTGGGTAAGGTCCGTGTACGGGGTCGTAGGCCTTGCCGTATCCCAGGGGGCATGCTTAAGTTTGTTCCGGCAACCTGCTCTGATGAATTCTCTGCTGGAGCAGTACTCTTTGAGCCTCCTGAATCCGGTTTGCCAGCTGGGTTATTGGCCTCTCCGGCAGTAGTTCAGGTGAGCCAAGGGACAGCTTATATACCTGTTGTTAATGTTGGTGTGACTGATGTAGCGCTCTATCCCCGGTCCATCATGGGCACGTTGAGTAGTGTTTATGTGGTCAGTTTACCCACAGGTGTTGCAGAGGTCCAGCCGGTTGTGGCTCTTGTGGGGACGCAAAATGCGGAAGTAGGACCTACTGTGCAGGAGCAGGTGGAGGCCATGGAC